>NW_006800047.1:391461-429442 GCF_000485575.1 Poecilia formosa | reverse complement strand
GATGGATGGATGGATGGATGGATGGATGGATGGATGGATGGATGGATGGATGGATGGATGGATGGATGGATGGATGGATGGATGGATGGATCAGAGCGCCTTCATGAAGAAAAGACGTCTTTGGAAGAGAGACAAGAGAACACAAAACTTTCAGACGCACCGTAAAAGAAACAGTCCAGCTAAGTGAAGATAAACTCAGGAACAAAGGGTCATAAAAACATATCTCAGCAGGAGGACAGAACTTATGAAGTCATGCTTCTGTATGAGTGGGCAACTGAATTTAAGTAACTGAATTTAAGAATTTTAGTTGTTTTCTGCAAAAAAGATGCATCGAAAAGTTGCAGGACACTGCCCCTTGAGGACTGGAGTTGCATTTTCAATAGAACTCCACTAGAAAGGCAACGTTTGCACAGATCATTTTGCTAAACGTGGTCAGACAGAGCTGATGTCATAATATATTTTTTTTACCTGCAAGGGTTTTCCACAGTAGGAGGGGGGAAGGAGGGGGGCTGGATATTATTGAGTTAGTCTGATACGTTTCCGTCTGTCTGCCATATTGGATTTAACAAAAAAAATTCTTGCACTTGCAGTGTATTGCCTAATGCACTAGTGTCCACCTTAGTGGTCTGTGTGCATTTATGACATAAAAATCGACGAGTAACACAAGAAAATGACTTTTAGATAGCTGTCCACTGTAGTGACCGCTATGCATGAAAGGGTTAACTGGAACTACACTGAAAAATGTTGCAAAGTTGCAATACCAATGAATTGTCAAACAAGGAGACGTCCTTGTTTGATGTCTCCGTACATAGGCTACATATTAGCCTACAGACGTCTCTATAGGCTAACATATATGTTATCCTATATATAGCATCTCAATAAAGTCAGTTGTTGAAAACCATAGTAGCAGGTGTTGCTTCAGGTATGCAGAATCACTAAAAAATAAATAACAAAGTTGCGTAAATTTCAGGTGACACCATGTTTTGTTTTGTTTTTTTTAAAGGTAGTCTCATATTGTCTTCACGCCATTTTAATTTATACAAAAGGTCATTTTAGCTCCCCAGGTCCATCGTTTTGCCATTTTAAGTTTCTCTTGTAATAACTCTGTTTTTCTCCAGAATTTAGCACCAGTGCCGTTGCCGCATTGAGACAAGTCTTGTTTTGATTAGTTTGTCCGAGGACCTTTTTCAACAAAAGGTCATTGTTTACTGCATGGTGTTTGGCAAGCCAGGGGCTTTGGACAGCGGAATATTTTTCCTGGCTCGCATGACATGAATGACAACCATGAGAATTCTGTCTAAAATAGTAGATGAATTTGGAAATGAGCAGCTGCAAAAGCCATGCAGATGATGTGGTGAATATGGAAAACAAGGTATCTCACTGCCTTTATTTGTGGCTGATTGTGTGAGTTTATCAAGTCTTTAGTCTCACGTAAAGTTGGTGATGTTTGCAGACAAATCTGCAGAAAAATGTGTGGTTTTTTTTATTTGGATTTTTAAGAGCAAATTGACTAAATTCTTCAATTTTAGGTTTGAAATCCATTTGATTTTGAGTTTTATATTTGTGGCATGAAAAGTCTGAAGCACACAAAATGCCCTGCTCAATTCAGGCTTTTTTTGTTACACTCTTATCTTTGAAAAATAAATATGGAGAAACACTTGTTCTTTTAGCTGTTTCTTAACTTGCAGGTTGTCATATCTTACTTTTTGATTGTCTGACTTTCTGCTGGTGAAAGTTCAAGAAGGTCAGTGCTTTATACAAAGTTCCCAAATGATAAAAAAATATATATATTTGAAGTATTTTTCACAGCTACTTCAAATATTTAGCATTGAGAGCTAAGTGAATCTTCATCAGCGTAGACAGAGCATCTGCATAGCACGGCATGACATTACATAATATTCTCAAGTCACTGCTACACATTTGCATGGCACCAATTGTACATTCTGTAGCAATATCACATAAACATACAACACTCAAGGCACAGAAAATAAACTCAGTGGCAGGTTAACTGAACTGCAGATAACACATTTGACATAAATGTAAAAAAGCAAATACTGCGAAGTTATTTATTTACGGCTGTGTAATTATAGAAGTTCAGCTTCGTAAAAGAAGCAGTCTACGCTGAAGACATTACTGAGAATCTCAGCACATTTAAGGTCTTTTTTGCTGTTATTAGTTTTGTTCCCCTGTTGATTCAGTTTGGCAACATTTTCAGAGTGTCTCCACACAATAACAGCTAAAGCTGTCACATGCATGTAATTTAGGCTTGTGAATATACGAATAACCTCAACAATGTTTACAATTCCCAACTTAGAAGAACGACACCTACATGTATGACAGCGTGTGGCTGAAATGTGCAGTTTCCATCTGTCAGCCACTGGAACAAGACGTGGGAGTATAAAACGGTATCCTTGCTTAGGAAGAGGTTTTGATGATCGAGCATGTGTTTGCAATCAGAGATGCAGAAGGCTATTTCAGTCATTTGCAAGGAATCTTTCAGAATGGTCACTTGTTTAGGCAGCCAAAAGCAATCTGAGTGAGCCGTCCAGTCAGAACACCCCAGCTGTTTCCCCCTGAGCTCCACTCAACTTCACAAGTCAGTAAGTAAGAAAAACAGATGGACAGACTGGCCGTACTTCCATTCTCATTCGCCGTAGCCTGTAAAATTTGTAGATCTTGGCATAATTGTTTCCTCGGTGGAGATATTACATGTTCTCCCATGATCTTCTGTTTTTGTTGGCTTTTCAGCTTTTCTCTTCATTGGTCAGGAGCCCGAGGTATCATTTAACGTCTCTAAATGAAGCTCAACTCTTCATTACTGGGTTTAGAAAAGCCAGAAGGCTTTTCTTGTTTTATGAGTTTTCTTTTTGACCGCTCACTGCATACATTTGGAAACCTGCCTTTGTTTTGATGTTTCCTACAGAATGGGATTCAGCAGACCTGAACATTTTCAGTTCTATATTGAAGTAGTCTGCTGGAAATTTATGACTTTCAAAAGATGAAAATTTTTGCCTTGTCAAGCTCCTACATTTCCAATTTTTGTGTGTGTGTGTGTGTGTGTGTGTGTGTGTGTGTGTGTGTGAGTGGCAGAGAGGAAATTCCTTTTTTCTACCTACAATGCCCCTTCGTGTCGTATGCTTGACGCGCCGACTCTAAACCTTGTCTGTTCGGTGTCGCATACAAAACAGTTCCATGCGAACATCGTTTCCCACCGGGCTGCTTACTGTGCGACGCCGACGTCTCTGTGAAAAGCTAGACTTCCCCTGGTGCAGGTTACTTTGCTCCTTCGACATTTTGTAGTCTTTAAACATGGTTTCTCATCACTACATCGTTTTTATTAGTTATTACTTATGTGTTCAATTTCTTATTTATGGTGTTACTTTTTGATAGTTTTCATCATTCTTTTTTTTTATTGTAATTTAGTTGAATGTTACTAGCTTAGCAAGTATTTCACTGGGAAGTTGAATTATTTTTTTTTATTAATAAACTCTTATGTTTATTAATTATTCCATACACATGAGTAGAATTTGAAGTTTGAAAAACACAAGTGGTGAACATAAATCCTTAATATTTAATATCTCATACCATATATCGTGTCATACATGTATATTTCGTATTTAATATGGGGTAAACCTCATTTGCCAGGTATTCAAAAACAATAACTGAGACAAAGAACTATGATTATCAAACTATTATTTGATAATAATTAGGTGGTTCACTTTCTTGGCAGTTTTGTTAAGAGCGCTCTGATATTATTTTTAGTTATTCATAGCCAAACCAAACCTACTGTTGCACAACAATCCTTGTTGGAGCAGAGGTGTCCGAGGTGTGGCTCTGGGACCATTTGTGGTCTTTAAAATAATATTTTTCAGCTCCTGACCACAAGACAAAAATGGCCAAAATTTGGCAAACAAAATAGAAAACAATTGGTAATTGTCCATCTTTCTTTTAATGAGAGAAAAGTCAAAAATATTTTTTTATGTTTTGGATCTTTGATTATTGCTTTGCTCAATTTTTTTGTTTATTGTTGAGGAAGTTAAATAAAAATAAATAAAGGAATGAATCACAATGAGACAAACTTTTGCAGTTTTAATTTTGTTCAAAATTGTCCATTTTGGCCCAAAGGGCAAAAGGTTTGGACACCACTGGCAGGTGCACATCTCATTTTGCAAGGGTTTTGTGAATTAGACTTGTCCCTCAATCGTAGGATTCCCAGAATATGCTGGTGCACTGAAATGCAGACATTTAATTAAAAAGTACATGTTACATTCAAATTTTTGGGTTAAAATACAAAAACACAATGAAAGTAAACTAAGACGATGCTTTGAGGTGTGATAAACGATTGCTAAACTCTAGAGTAGAATTAGGGAAGTGTTCAGGGTGTGGCGACCGTAAGTGAAGCTTGCCTCATTTGGATTGGCAAGCCTGCAGACACGACACAAGTACATGTGATGAAATCTGCAGCAATGCCGGCCAAAAAAGACCACATAGTTTTGGACCTTCTTCCACATCTGCTCATGGGATTTTCTCCAGCGTCAAACTCATCCGATGCAATTTGAGTGATATCCTCCAGAATAAATGTTGTATTGACAGGCAGAATTAGAGCCTCCTGAGGTCAAACTGGAAACATAAATCTCTCAATCTGTTTTTTTGTTGTTGTTTTTTTGCAGAACTCAGAGGCTGCTCAGCTGGAAAAAAAAATCTGTCAAACTGAACAAGGATGTAAGGAAGGGCTTTCACACCAAATTATGAAACACATCCATCATATCATGCTGCTGTGGGGTAATATAAATCCTTCATACAGTTAAAGTAACGGCTGTGGTGTGATGTGACGGGATTACAGCACTTGGCAAAGACCACAAATATCTGACTGGATTGCAGAAGTTTGTGAGAAACACTTTAGACTCTTATTCAGCTGGAGGATAAAAACATGGGAGCTTTCAAACAAAACAGAATTTAATTTGGCAAAGGTGGACACATTCTTTGATAATTACTTGGGTCTTTCCTTTTAAGGGATTAGCATAAAATTCTGCATGGTACCTTAGGTAGCTTTGCGTTTTTATTCCCAGTCCATAGGGAACTTGTGGTAGCATGTGCCCTTTCCTTTCCTCAATAACTGGCTTCCTGGATGCTCTGTTCAGCTGACTGTGGTGGATAGCGGTACTTACGGGCAAGGCAGAGCTGCTCCAAACAATCTGAAGGAGAATTTCTTAAGAGGAAATAATCTCATACCACTGCTCCGCTCTGTTGTTGTACTTTCTGCAGTTTCACTCTGTTCTTGATGTTTTTTTTGAACAGAAGTGCCTGTTTTGCATTTTTGTCCTTTTTGTCAGAATGCTGTGTCCCAAAAATCTTCAACTAAGTGCAAATGAGCTCACACTGTTCTGCTCCCAATATCAAACCTTCTTTAGTTCAGCATTGAAACTCTAAAAGTTAGAAGCCATACTGTTTCATAGCTTTGTTTTGTTTATTTGGAGCCTCATTAGCCATTACTGTAACCTTGGCTACTTGTCCGTTTAAAGCAATTTTGATGCAAATCAACACGCTTTTCTTCGTAAGTAACTATTGCTAACTCATTAAGATAATGGATTGGCAACCCTGCAGACTTATATGTCCCTCTGTTATCGCAGTCAGTCGGCTAATCAACTAATTAACTTCAGCTGGACTTCTCCAAAGTGTAGCAGTGAAATGAAGTCAGCTGATGATTTTGCATCATGGGCAGAAATACAATGAGAATGCTTTTTTCTGCAACAACAATACTCCATCACAACAAAAACTCGTCCAACAATAAGGTCAAGAAAGAGTCCAGGTGCTAAAGTTAGTATTTGAGTTTCAATAAAAGTGGAGACAAACAAAGATTGAAGAAGCAGGTTTGGTCCGTGGTTCTGCTCAATTTTAATTTTGCTTCGGCGACAGTCTGGGCTTTCCTCCGTTTACTTTGATTCCGGGCCAATCAGCGACCAGTGGAGAAGTCGTAAGCGATTACGTCAACATTAGAACTGTCGTCTGCCTGTAAGCGGGAGGAAGTGAACGAAGCCATCCGTGGCCGTGTGTCCAAATAAAAAAACAGAAAGGAAGAAAGGACGTAGAAGACTGTGAATTTTTTCTCTCGGTTAGATCCATCACTACAAATATCAGGTTTTTTTTTTTAACAACCAACTACAGGTGATGATAAATTGCGTTATTTATTTATTTTTTTGTTGGGAAAAGTAAAAGGAATCAACAAATAAAAGCACTTTATTAACATAAAGCTGTCAACTTACACGACAAAAAACGTGTGTCCTTTTCACTGGAACATTGAACTAATTGAACAATGTAATCACTAATAATAAACATAACATCCTTATTACACAAAAGTTGTATCAATACAACATTTGCATGACTGATAATGCCCTGTAAATACTAATAGAGATATTAATCTCATTTATGGCGGTTAGTTAATCCAGCAGCTGCCTTCTACAAGAGGAATACAATTGAATTCCCACGCGCCGTTTCGAAGTGTCCAAAGCTTTTGACTGTCACTTTTTTCTTTTTTTTTGTCCCTCCATTGACCAGGTGCGTATTTAGGGTTGAGTCTTGGAGTTTTTTTTCGCCTTTCTTCTCTTCGCTGTCTTTTTACTCCCACACCGTGACCTCGCTTGCTCCACTCGCCGGCAAAAGCAGATTGCGTTGAAGAAGCGGCAGTGGCACGTTGCGCACGGATCGCAGCAGCCGCATAGCGGCACGCAGCTCTGTCCCAGCAGGGAGCACCTGGCCATCACCTGGGGCTTCGGCACCGCTTTGGGACGAGAAACGTCGTTTTGAGGCGGAGGAGGATGAACAATGCTGGATTTTTTCTGGAAGTTCGAGAGAGACGAGGTGTATTTTAGGGGAGGGGGGATAGATGAAAAATGTTAAATGCTCAACAAACTATTTTCATTTCTTTTTTTTTTTAAAAAGATGTCCAACTCACTGTCTCGTGGATCTTCTGCTGTTCATACAGTGCCCTTCTGGCAAACAGAGTTCTCACTCTGTCTTGGTTTACATAAGCTGCTGAAATAAAATGAGAGCAATTATGTTTGGATGAAAAGCATGTTTCTATCTGACTGAACTCCCTCTAACTGTGAAGCCAAAAGGCAAAGCATGCATGGGTCTGAACAAACCTCTGAAAAAGGAGGCAAAGCAAACATTCGTTTTAATCCCTCTTTACTCTGATACTTTGAAATAAATGTGCGTTGGAATGGCCCAGTCAAAGTCCAAACTTAAATCCACATAAGCATTTGTTAAAAAAAAAAAAAAAACTTGCATCAGCCTGTCCTGTTATTTTATACCGTTATAAAAACAATGCTACTTTTTCTACTTCCTGCTTTAGTGTTTTTTAAATCTCCTCAAGACGTTTTTAAATAATTTTAATATAATTTCTTCCCATAAACTCTACACATTTTCTAATATGATGTTTTTGATTAGCACCCAGAAACAGGATTTGAATAAATATTCTTAGAGCAGCACTGAGTTGATCATAATTATCAAAAATACTTTTTATTTTTTATATTTTCTTTGTTTATTTTATTTTATTATTTTTTTTTACATGTTTTTAGAAGTTAGTGTATTTCTGGTCCATCTTGCTTGTGTGAGATAAGAAACATGGAATTGCTCTCTTTTTCTGTGTCAGGGATGGTAACACAATTAGTAAACAATATTCAAAGACTGTTATTGAAATATTGGTAAGCTAGGAGTGTATTGTTCATTGAGCACAATGAACATGAATTTTGACAGGATTTATTGTACATAACAGAACAAAGTTGTGCGAGCATTAAGAATAACTGCTTTTGCAGATTTTATTTTTGCAAATAATGGCTAAAAGGTGTCACTTTCCAATGTTTTCACACCTTGAGAAACATTGGAAAGGTGTAGAGACACCTTTCCAATGCAAAAGGTGTGAGTCAATATTTTGTGGAAGCTCCGCTGTTACTGCCATAACAGCCGAGAGCTTTTGCTGTATGCCTTTTGCAAAAATACCTCAAACTAAGACAAATTAAGTAGAGAATATCTGTAAACGTTAATTTTCAAGTTCACCAAAGACTGTTAGTTTGATTTAGATCTGAACTTTGACTAGACCGTTCTAACATACGAATGATCCGATCTAATCCTTATGACTTTAGCTAAGCCTGTATATTTTTGGGTTGTTGTGCAGTCTTTTGCAGCTTTTAATCAACTCCAACCAGCCTCCTTGTGCCTCCTGAAAACAAAAATAAAACAAAAGCCACAGCATGATACTGCTGCTACTCTGTGCTCAAACCTGGACTGGACTTAGCAGGTAACATCTGAAGTTTGGATTTAATTTAGGGGAGTCATTTACGGATAAATTCAAAACAACCCACACTTTTCAGATTTTTGTTTGTAAAATATGTTGAAAATAATTTATTTATTTATTTTTTATTTTTTTTGCCAGTTCACATTCATGCATACCCCGTCTTGGTGTGTCACATAAAATCCCAATAAAATGGTTTAGAAGTTCTGCTGAAAAAACTTCCACTGTGGAGGATAAAATAAATTATCTAAAGACAAGCAATATACAAATTCCTCTTTTTCTGTCTACTGAAGTTCTTTTGTGCATATTTCTGAAATTTAAACTGTCCTCAGCAGCTACTTTATTACTTTTAGACATCTCAGCGCAATAACTTTTTTGTGTGTTTTCTAATCTGCATCATAACTTAAAACCTGCTTTTTAAAAAAAAAAAAAAAAAAAAAANGCATTTTACTACTGAAAGAAATCCTAGCTCCTAAAACAGAGTTTAACCTTTGTCACTTCTTCAGCAGAATTTTCCTCAGGCCTATTAAAACTTCTTCAGATTGATGCTGCAGCAACCGCAGTGCCTGCTGAGACAGACGAGTTAATGGTTGTGCTTGTGTTCCAAAGGTCAGTTCCTGACAGGTGACAGGATGTGGGAGCCGGCTCACAGCCTCTCGTTTCACTCGACTTATTCGTAGTGCGGTTACATGGATCTACGAAGTGTAAATGGAGTCGAAGGCGGTTTAAAATGCTGAGGTTTCATGTAGGGTTGTGGACAATTTTGTTGGACACATAAAAAACTTCTACTCCCAGATCAAACCTTAGATAACACTGATGACTGAGGCTCCTTTTTCCCCTCTTTTCTTCTGATATCTGCACAGCCTACTATGACATAGATGAAAACAGTCCATTCTGCGGCAATAAATCAAGGCGTATATAAAACTCTCATTTATAACACAAATCACTTCCTACCATAAACCTCTGCAGCCATAAAAATGAGTGAAGCACCAGAGACCGGGGCCGTTTGTACAGAATACCTCAGAGTTCCCATCATGTCTGCACTGACAGTGAAATATATATATATATTTCACTAGGTAATACAAGGTAATACAAGGTAATACAAAACATATATGTTTTGTATTACCTTCTTCCTCCCATTGAAGAATTAGTACCATGTTTAAGATTAGCAGTCTGTGTCAAGCCCCATGTGATTTACACACACAATAAAAAAAATAATAATTTTGGAGACTGTTAAACATGAGCCATTAAAAAAATTTGTTGTTCAAGCATTTTATTTTGACAATGGCTAGCAAACAAATTGCTAGCCAAGTCTAACGTAAAATTTACGTTAGACTCCAGTTAGCTTCGTTCAACTGTTAGCTAAACCTATCCATTTTGTATGCTGTCCAGCAGAGATTAGTAGGGCTACGTTTATAAAGGTTGTATAATAATATATAAATTGTGTCAAATTTAGGAACTTCTGTGAGACTTGTGGTTGATAAAGTTTCTGTGCTGAAACAAAGTTTAGCTAGTTTAGCAACAGCAGTAATGCTAATGCCAAACTTGCTAGCTAGCATAGCTTCACAAACCTGAGGGAGCCGTTGCCAATGAACTGTACATCTCAGCTGTGATTGTCAGGAGAAGGAGTCATATGAAACCTCATTAGATTAGATTCAAAAAGTCCTTTATAGTATCATAATTTTTTATGGCTTAATATGAAGCTATCTATCTAAACAGCTTGTTTTATCAGTGTAATGGGTAATTATGTGCCTCCATTAAATGTGTACTCAACACAAAAACTTTTTTATGAAAATGCTCTAAAAGAAAAAAAGAAGCTAAGTTCAAGGAGTTATATATAGTCAAGCCCAAAATTATTAAAATTATTTTTACTTAAATTTATTTTCATTCAGTTAAGTTTGTTTCTCATACGATGCTGGCATCTCTCAAAAGATAACACAAAGTGAAAAGAATAATTTAAAAAAAATTATTTTAGAAAAATCTTGAATTTAAATAAAAATGTCATGTCAAAAATTTATATCAAATCACCAAGCAATAATTTGGATGTTAACACAGAATAAAGAATTACTTCCAGTCAATTGAAACATATTGGTAAAATTAAAAAAGTACTTTGAAATTTAACGTGACAGGGGTATAAATTATTAGAGGGTTAAATTCATAATTCATTATCACTGAAATATAAAGACCAGTTCAAATTTCACTTGCGGACTCAAATGCATTTATTTTATATTCTCCAGTCCTGTGAATAATGACCACGGTCCAGTTGAAATGCTAATTTAAAAAAAAAAAAATTTAATTTACAATTAACTATGTGTTCAATCAAACTTTACATGGTTAAATGGTTAAACCTATTCTATAACCTATTCATTTATTCTATTGATAAATGTGTCGTGGTTTCATAACATTTAAACTCTTGATTGTTCAGGACGATGAATTCAGATGCAGTCATTTCTTTTTACATGTCTTATCAGCATAACTTGTTTGCTACATAAATGCAAAAAATAAATAGATTTTAAAAAACTCTCTACAAGTCACTTACCATCACTGTGAGAGGCTTTGCTTCTGCTGAGTGAAATGTACGTGTCCAGTCCAAAACTCAGAAGGACGAAATGCAGAAAGCACAAACAGTGAACTGCCAACTTCATACTGACTATGAGTGGAAGGAGCCCTGCTCTCTGCCTCCCTGTGGTCCTCAGCTTGTACTTATTCGAAAGGCAGGCTCACACTTGCAGCACACACACCCCTCCCTGCTTGTCAGCAGAACAAACAGTGACATGTGTGTTTCCAGTTAAGACTCTGCATGTATTTATGACACTAATAACACTCATCATTTGCTTTAAAATAATTTAAATAAAATAAAGTCTGTCAAGTTGGAGCTCCATTGCAATCCTGTTTATGACTGTTTGAAAAATAGAGTATTACTGTCTAAATCATTTTCAGTTATGTAAGTGAAAACGGCCCAAAGTTTTCGTGCTGCCGTTTCACATTGCAGTGAGAAATTGTAAAAAAAAAAAGTTTTTATTTCTTTAACCTTCGTTTAACCTTGTGAATAAATCTGTTTTTAAAGTGTGAGCTGGTCAAGATGGCACACCAACACAAGGCAGGAGCTACAAAGTTTGACACCAACTTAATGTATAAAACAGTTAACATATTACAAATATAAAGTCCAGCTTGACTTGACTTGATTATACTCTGAATGGACAGATTCAGTTCCCAAAAGAGCTTCAAAGACTTCCAAAGAGACAAAAAAATAAATGTTTTAGCATACTTGAACGATTTTTAAATGATCTAGTTGCAAAACAAGATAAAACAGTTTCAATCAACCCAAAACAAAATCTGAGTGATTTAATGAATACCCAAGTCATAGCAAGTGTTTAAAGGTGTTAAAAATAAACGAGGGAAATTTTTCCAGTCTGGCCTGTTTGTGCATAAAAATACACCAGTGCTATTCTTAGACATAGTTGATTGTAAAAAAACAGCTTATGAAGTAAACCATGCTGCACAAACTTGCTATAAGACGTTTAGACCAAAGATACATAGAATCTAATACAGGGAGCATCACAAACATTAAAAAAAATCTAGATTACCAATAATATGCCTCAAAGTAGAGAACATGAAATGAACTGCTGTCTTATGCATAAGTGTCAACTTTAAATGTATTTTTCCCTGTGTTAATAAAAACAGGGAATAAAACAAGGCCTAACACAGAGCCCTGGGGCACTCCATCTGCAAAACAAAAAGCTCCGTCTGAGACGTAGCTCCTGAAAAAACCTTTTTTAATTCTACAGAAAGGAACACAAAAGATGTGTTTGATGAAAACAGAAAATATTTAATAAAAGTGACCAATGTTGTTTGCAGGCTCCAACTGGTTCTAAATCCAACTGTGTTACGTTAAGCAGAAATGTCCAAAGTGTGGCCCGTGGGCCATTTGCAGCCCTCTGGATGATGTTGTTTGGGTCCTCTGTCCACAATTTGTGAGTAATTCAAGCTTTTTACAGATAAAATCTCTTTAGACATTAATTTATTTAGGTACAGCACAAAGTATTTTTCAGAAAGCGATGCCCAACATTTGTTGTGATAATGTAAAAAAAAAAAAAAGATAATATATACAAAAAAAATTTTGGAAAATGTTTACTTATTTAATTCCACAGCTGTGCAAAAGGAACAAAAAAAAAAAAAAAAAAAAAAAAACAGGATCAACAATAATTTACGGATTCCCTTTCTA
Source organism: Poecilia formosa (assembly GCF_000485575.1). Lineage (NCBI taxonomy): Eukaryota > Metazoa > Chordata > Actinopteri > Cyprinodontiformes > Poeciliidae > Poecilia > Poecilia formosa. The sequence goes on along the minus strand of NW_006800047.1, from coordinate 416,927 downwards.
CAAAGTTAAGACTACTGTCAGTTTAGCATATTACTGAAGACATAAAAACAACAAATATCTTCGGAAACAAATCCTCTATCTATCTATCCACCTATATATAAATATATATATACATATATATAAAATTAGTAAAACTGCAGAGTTGGACCTTGAGGCTAGTCAAAACAACTCCCACCTCAAAAACATCTTAGCAGACGATCCATCTGGTTTTACGAATCAAATACATCACAGTACTGAATCCAAAAACACAGAACTTAAATCTCATCTGGGCAAAGTATCTGTTTGGTGTGAAAGCAAAGCAATAAAAAAATACCCCAAATATCAGCGCATTTTAAGAGAAACTTAAATCATTCTTTCCAGCTTTTATCCTGTTTTTAGAGCGAAAACCCGTCCAAGCCGCTTAGAACAGTAAATCCAAGTCGGTTCCTTCCTCAATCGCATCTTTTCCTCTGCCTGCTTGTGCGGCTCCATGCGGTGTGGAGTTGAAATTTCTGGTCTGTAGTTTATCAAAACATAGCTACTTGTGTGCTTCTGGGCCACGTACCCGACACCAGCAAGTTCAAACCACATGGATGTGATTCACGAGCCATCAATCTGTCCGTCCATGGACATTTTACTGCTACTTTCTGCTGCAAAGGCCAGCAGGAGGCCTGGCACCCGAACAAGAACCAGTGAACACTCTTAGATTAATACTGGGTCCCGGAAAACGGCCCTGTTGGGAGTTTTCCGTTTGGTCTTTCTTGCTGAATGAATCTGCTTGTGAAAACTGGGTAAATGTGGTTTGTGTGCCGAGACTGAAATCGAACGCTTTATGTATTTTATTCACTACTAGCTTGTGTAAGAGGAAGTAAAGCTAGCTGACCAAAATAACACAGAAGTGGTCCGAGTTAATTCTAAATGTGTTTGAGTAAAATATCCTTGTTTAGGTCAGTTATTAAGTCAATTTATTTTGTCTTTGTCATTCCTGTAGGTCTGAACTTGATGTTACGGTATTGATAAAGCTGTCCTGAAGTTTTATAATTGACTGAAACAAAGAAATCCTGCTGCGAATGCAGAATCAAAAGCCAGAAATTCTGAAATAAACACAAACTATCAGTAAACTTGCTAACAAAAAAAAAAAAAACTAAAACAAACCTGTAGATTTAAGACCAAGCTAAATGTGTTTTAAAACTTCTATGGAAGTGCTAGGTGTTTTAAGAACTGTTGATGTTGCACCATTCATGAGGACCAAAATTTAAGTTAGCTTTAATTTAGCTGTACATCCTGCATATATACCATAAAACAGCTTTTAATAATTACTATCCCGTTTTATGATTATTGTGTACTTTTTAATGTTCAGTGCTACGCATTTATGTTATTTCCTTTTATGACTTTGTTTGATGTAACTAAGGGTTTTGAATAATTTTGCAAAACATTGTCTAAGCATACATATTATGGCTATGTAATATGGCCTAATGGGATTGCATAAAAAAGCTTGACATTATCTAAAATGTCATCATGCCCTCATTTAATTAACTGCTACCAGGTGACAGCCAAATATGGGAAAATCAATTAAAACAAGATAATAAAGGAAGGTTCCAATCGCTGATAAAAATCAATGTTTTCTAGTGTAAAAGGAGTACTTGATATTTGTCAGAACAGTAACTCATTTGTGGGTTAAAAACAATGCATTTGCTTAATAATCCTTTACTTTTCTAATCATCTGGTGCAGAGTGAGTTAAATACATTTAGTGTCTCCTGATGTCATTAGCTCTGTCGGAAGTCTTAAAGAAAGAACGAAGATCTCCTCACCTCACAAGCCAACATGCTAGAGCTGGTTTCTTGTAATCTGACCTGCAGATAACCTTTTAAATCACACATTGGCCCAGTTTATTTTGCTTTTATGTACATACCAAAGATTAAAGTACATATGAAAACTTTTCTACTACAAAACATTTTAAGCTAACTAGCGCCTTGCTAGCTCTCAAGCTTGTACGGTTGATCAAACACTCTACAATTAAGTCCCAAAATATTGATTCCTCTTGCAATTTAAGGTTTAAAGTAATGTTTTTAGCTTACCAGCATGTTTAATCTGACTTTACATTTTTCAACAGACGGAGTCCTTGCTTGAATCTGATGAGGAAAGACTTAAAGATTAACATGACGGCAAGAAGGCCTTCCAACCTCAAAAACCTGGGAGCTCATTACCAAAGATGACTCATCAAAACAGGGTGCAAACACGCAAGAAGCAGGTCCAGAAGGATTATGGCTGAATGAAAATAAAATGCCAGTGGTTGAAATAGGTTTGGGCTTAAGAAAATTGTTTGTCATAAGTGGTGGAAACAGAGGACCAAACCGCGTGCAGGAGGTAAGCAGAATTATATTTAATGGTTTAGTTTAACAAAATAAAAAGGAGCAGCTATGGGACGCACCCTCAAGAACTCAGGGACATCAAGACAAAATAACATGCAGATCTGACAAACGGCTGATTAAAATGTGAATTATTTAACCAGAGGTGGTGATTAATGAACCAGGAGCAGATGGTGCATCAGTAACAAGGCGTACTTGATGGGAAAAACAGGTAATTAGAGGGAAATGAGAAGAAAAACTAATAAGTAAACACAGCATAATCAAATCAAGAAGACCAACAGGGACAAAAAAAGCACACACACACACACACACAAAAACAGGAAGTAAATTGAACCCAAGAAAAGATACAGTGATCTAAAAAGGAGAGACGATAAATAAACCTAAAACTCTAAACACACCAAAAAGTTAAAGTGCTTAGTTTATAGCTGCACATAAACGGTTTCATTTAGTTCAATGCTATTTGTTAAAAAGAGAGATGCAAGAAAAGTAAACCCAAGTACACGTAAAATGTTTAGCCGCCAATGGTCTTTGGTAAGAAAGAGCAGAAAAAGATATGACTCATGAACCAGATACCATTTTTTTTAACTAACATTAAATAGCTTTCCCTTGATTCATTGTTATTAATGTGTTTCTTGCTTATAATGTGTTCTCCAAAAGTGGCAAAGGATAAAGCAACAATAACTAATGGGGTTTGGAGCAATGCAGCAGAAAGAGTCTGTATTGTTCTGTTTCTTAGATGTAAAGTGTGTGATGAGGGCAGAGGAAAGTATATCAGTGATACAGGAAACAGCATGAAAATCTGTTTGGTGAGCATTAAGAGCAAAGAAGTTTCATGATTGACTTCAGATTAAAGGACTTTTTCCAGGTTTGAGTGATCCAGTCATGTTCCTGTGGGAAATTCTTCAGACCTGAAATCAGCACACACTCAAAGAACTGTTCCTCAAAAGGGATCAGTGAGAGAACGGTAATAAGACTTTTCACCAAGTTATTTATAGGTGTAAAACCTTCGGGGAAAGTAAACAGTGAATTTAACGACAGCATGAGCTTATAAAACCGCCTTAGTTCACATAAATGATTCTGAATTTCTCTCAATTTCTCTCAGCACAACAGGCGGCGATTACAACATCTTTTGGACGCAAAAAGAAGTGGAACATAACTGCATCCTTATGACCATTTATTACACGCAGTAATCCATTTTCAATTAGTCTGATTTTCTACTTTCGGTTCACCTCTACTAAGCGTTGCACAATTTGGACTCTTGAGTGAAGTTTCTATTTAGGAACCCGCTGTCAAGTGATTTTAACTGCTTTATAAGTAGCAACAGGCAAGTCAGGAGAGGTAGCTTCCTCTAACTGTGGCGCAAACTTTGGATCAGGAGCAGAAAGCAAAACTCAGCAAAGGTCTATAGATAACTTCTCCAAAAGTCGGTCAAATTATCCAATTTGCCACATTGGGTTTTGTAATTGATGATCCGGAGAAAAGTATTGAGGAGAGCATGGAGTTATAATTAAGGTTCGCAAGAATGTAGACCTGATGTGATTTCCCTAATCGTATCTACACGTACTGATCAGTTCACCCAAAGCCCTTCTACCGCTTCCTGACACGCCTGAAGACACGATGTAATGGATAACACAGACGGGAACTGATGGAGAACTTTTCATCTGGACGAAAGCTTACAAAACGTGTGTTCAGACATCTGGTCGTCTGAAATTTAAGAGACAATTTTGACCTAAGTTGCTTTTGTTGTGTCAAAGGGCAAGTTTTAGTGGATTTGACACTTTTTATGTAGTTATGTTGTGCTATGTGGTATTTTCACAACCGATAATCAAAGCATCACTCCCCTTTTTATAAGTGATTCTCTTTTGGTCTTTCGCTTAAAATTCTAATACAGAAAAGTAAAGTCTGTGGTTGTAACAAGACAAAAAGAGGAAAGGTTTAAAAGGTGAATTTTACTGATGCACAATTACATGTTGAAGGAGCCGAGATACCAAAAAGAAAAATATCACAAAAGAAGTTACATTCTTTGGTTTTTTTTGTTCACATTGATGAAAATCTGTCATGAAAATCTTATCTAAACGTAAAGAAAAACATAGACTGAGCTGACTAACTTTCACTCATGATTTCGTTGTTACATGAACTATTGATGTGCATTATTGAGCGAGTGAAATAAAAATGAAATGAAAAGTGCAGTCGTGCTTTCAAGAAGAAAAATCTGTAAATGTTCTTTGACCCATGACATTGTTAGGCAAACAAACTGAAACCAGGACACCGTGAACCAGCCTGACCCCATTCGCATTTCAGAGGGACAATAAAAGAGGCAGCACAAAAACATCGTTTTGATAAACTGCGTCTTGAACAAAACGTCTGACTTAAGCTGACTCCGTCATGCCAAACGTCTGAAATGGGTCCCATATGAGCGAAAACCGCTAATCTAGTGAACGGCGCTCAGCAACAAAACAGCACTTTGGGAAATTAAGAGCTGAAAAGTGATCATTATGAGTAACGACAGGCTATTTTTCCACATTAAATAATTACAACGTTTAGAAAGCGTCTCTTTCCCCATCCCCTTAAAAAGTCACAACATCTTCACAGCAGATAGATCCAAAATTTTATTTCACAGAAACCTGGTGACATTTATTGCCATGGTAACACCGAATTTAAACATAAGGAAACAGAAAACAAAGGTAGGTGTGTTCAATACGTTACTCCCTCTTTAATCGTGAATATAATGTTTTACCTGATAAGCAGCGTGTGTTACAGTGTCTACAGTATCCTTTTCATATTTTGGATCTTGTTCACATATATGTTTATAAATTTTTAAAGTGAAACTACAGGTGTAAATAAGCTAAGATTCAATTTGTGTAATATTAGAAAAACATATCTATTCAAAACAACATTATATATATATATATACACACAAGAGTGTTATTTAAAACCTTTCCATCACAGGGAGAGAGAGAGGATATCTTTCATGTCCTGCATAAATCTATAAAGCAATCCCAACTCGTCAGAAGAAAAGCTAAGAAAACAAAGAGAAACAACAACACAACCCCTCAAGGCACTTAATGATGCAAGAGGCAAATATCCAGAGCGCCACAGATCATAAACAAAATATTAACGTTTTAGACCCCGTCGGAAATTAAGATGGCTTGTAGTGATCAAAAAGGCATGTGGCCTTCGTAGAAAGAGTAAAAACAACATCCGAGCAGTCATTAAGCTTCGCCATTCATTCATAAAGAGCAAGACCAGGCCGAGCGTGAGAGGCCATCAGCTGCAGCCCCCCGCCCTCGTTAAACGACGATTAAAGAGCGAAAGCCACATATGCATCTGCCTCTCCAGAGTTGCTTAGATTGAAAAAAAAAAAAAAAGTATGGCTTGTGTGTGTCTGTGACGTGTTCACCAGGATCAGTCTGGGTGTCGTTTTCGGAGAAGTTAACTAGCACCATTCGCGATGTAAAAGATGGGCTGCTCTTCGCTAAGCCTTAGTTCACTACAATCTTTCTCTTGTAGTTTTAACTCACGGTCACTTGGCCGATCAAGTCACCTGAACACCCCGATGCCAACTGTGACGGTTGGGAAGTAAAAGTGTAAAAAAACAAAAAAATCTGACTTAGTGTTGAGTAAATTAAATACATTGAGTGTAAATAGCAAATTATTTTTTACAGAAATCGCAATAATCCAGAGTTCAGAATCTTAAAGTGCACGTGTTGATGTAAAATATTCCAGAGCTCAAACACAAAGCTGCATTTGAGCTGCATGTTAACATGTAGCTGTATGGAAGTAAACTGTCTGAAATGGTCTTTTAGTGTTGCACTGCAAAAAAACAACTAAATCTTACCAAATGTTTTTGGTCTAGTTTCTAGTGCAAATATCTTATTACACTTGAAATAAGACAAAAGTAAATTTTCAGCAAAATATAGGAGCTTGTTTAAAGCCAATAATTTCCTAATATTGGTGAAAAAGTACTAATTATCGTTGGAACTAGTACTTCTTCCACTTTTATAAAAGGAATTTCTGACTTACAACCCATATCTTTTTGCTGATATGTTACTTGAAAGTCAGTACACTTGAAATAAGACAAAACTAAGATATTTGCCATAGAAACAACACCAAAAATACTCAGTTTTGTTTTTGTAGTGTACCTTACATTATTAAACAATGACTGTAGCTACTAACAGGATAGGAATTAGATGTCAGTTTTTTTTTCTTTCTTCTATTTAGTTATGAAATGATTTGTGTACGGTATTGCATTTCACGTCTCCATCTTGATTCGTTGACGCTTTCAAACCACACTTGGCACTTAAAACAAGAGGGAATGTTGGCTTCATGATGCAAACCGAGGGCTTGTTTACACCGATAACAGTCAGTGGGAGCACAAAGTACCTGGATATCGACCGTGACAGAACCCACCTGGGTACATCTGCCCAGAAAGCCACAAGGGGGTGCTGTTTCTCAGTTTGGAGAAGCCGTCTTCTCAAAAAGGCAACAAACGTCCGGGGATGTCAGTGTTTGCTTTTGTTGTCGATTGTCGGTTCTGAAAGTCGTCAAGCCTTCAGGTTTTGTCGGAGCCACACTTTCCGGAGGCAAAATTATAACAAACACTCAACCTGGCAGAAGCAGGAGGAGGTTAGAGAGCGACCCGGATCGGCTTTTCGTCTTGAGGTTGTTGGGTTTTATAAAGTGTTTCGGGTGCCGGGTTAAATAACCCACAAGGGGCGTCAGTGTGAAACCATTTCCTCTCCGTGCATCGGGTCAAGCTCTGCCCCCTGTGAGGTCAAACAGCAGGTCCAGCCTGAAACATGGAGGAAGGTGAAGTCACATGAAAGTCAAAGCCAATTGGACGTTGGAGGGGCGGAAGGAAAAAAGAAAAGGCTTGGAGTTGGGCTTCAAGTGGTCTTGTGGAACAGCTGAGTGACCTGGATGACCGGAGGGGAGGTGCTGAGCGCCGGGCCGCACCAACAGGCGGCGGACCGCACCGGCTGGAGCTGACACCTGCCACTGCCGAGACAAAACACGTTACTTCACTTCTTACTGCAAATAACATCAAGTTTAACACCAAAAAAAAACTACAGACTGATATTGTTATAGAGTAAAAAAATGGAGAAAGAGGTGGTGCTTTGCAGATGTATTCATAAAACTTTGACTTTTCCACATTTTGTCATGGCATAATCACAAACTTTAATGTCATTTATTGGGATTTTATGTAAAAGACTTACTCAATTGTGACGTGGAAATAAAATTATAGATGACTTCAATCTTTTCACAGTAAAAATCTGAAAAGTGTGATGAAATTTAGATTCAACCAATCGTATCAGTGCAAGCTTGTTCACCTTACATTTTTGACCTTAGGCAGACTGAATGTTTTTGCCTTTTCTTAGTAAGATCCAAATTGTGAACATAAATTTTTCAAATCTTTCCATTCTCGTCCGGATGTAGCTCTGGACTTTGACAGGGCCGCTCTAAACCATAAACATGCTTCAATCAACACTGTACTTTACAGCGGGAAGCCTCCCTTCAGAATGAAGAGTGCTGTTAATTTTTGCCACATACAACATTTTGAACGTTGAAGTGATTTCCTGTCAACAGACTCTCTCACCTGACGACTGGATGTCTGCAGTTCCAGCAGCTTCCTGGCTGCTTCTCTGACTGACGCTCTTTTTGCCTTGGTGGGTTTACAGTTGTGAAAACATTTTCCTTTTCAGATATTCAAAGTTTAGGGCATCTATTTATACCTATACCTGGTTTAAACGTCTATGCACCTTTCTCCCTGACGTGTCCGCTTGTGTTCCTTGGTCTTCATGATGCCGTTTGGTCACATTGTTCACTAAAATATCAACTTTGTGAATGAAATTATATTCAACATTAACGGGAGCTCAAATGACATCTGCACTTTGGCAGATAAACCATATATCTTTAATTATGTCTAGCATAAATTCACTGAAGTCTGTTGGAATGTGACAAAATGAGGAAAAGTTCAAGGGGAGCAAATACTTTTGCAAGGACCTGCAGAACAGCCTGAGTTATGAGACAGCCACTGAAAGAGACGCACACAGTGAACACACACACCACTGTGTGAGAAGCAGTCAGCAAACGTGTTAGTTGTACAACATGACGGTCCTTTTCCAGCTAGCAGCTAGCAGCTAGCAGCTAGCAGCGCGGCTCGTCTCAGCACAACTCTACACAGTTGAGCTGTGCCGAGCGGTGCACCGGCAAATCAGCCCCGATTTGCTGAATTTTCAGCGATCGGCTGATACTTGCATGTGAAACCGATATTATCTACATTTGCAAAAGTCTGAAAATCAGCCACTATCCCCGTTTTCTCTGCCATGAGAGAGGGCTGACTGATGGACCCGCCCATCTGGTCACATCCGCACATGCCCAGTTAGCAAGATTTTAGCCCGACTGAATGCTTACTAGTGGAAAACCCTTGTGACAGAGTCGAGCTGCGCTGAGTAGCCGTTGGTGGAAAAGGTCCAAATATGTCCAAAAAGGTTGGAAAGGCACAAAACATGGCTGCACAATAAATCCACACCACAGCTGGGGGGTCGAGTCTTCTTAGGTTTCCTCAACATGAAAGCCTTGCTATCAGCCAGGTATTGTGACACCACTATCCAGTGCATTTCTGTGGCCAGCAGCGATGTTTTTACTCGAAACATCAGCTGCTGAGCCTCAGGAGGTGAAACACTGGGCTTTGAAATGTGTCATCACGTCCACACACTGAAAGAAAGTAACCATGTGAGGGAGGAGACACCTGAACTTGCTACGGTGAAAAGAAACTCATCCCAGCTCTAACATCAGAATCTAAATAAGTAACATGTGCAGTGCACATGTTACTTCACGGCACCTGTGAAGTATTTCTTCACAGGTGCTGTGAAGAAATACTTCCCCCTGCTTACAGATTTCTTTTTTTTTTTTTTGCCTTTTTGTCACACTTAATTGTTTCAAGTCATTCTACTGTGAGAAAACAAGAAAAAAACACAAGAAATTCCATTTCCACAGCAACACCGACAGACCGATTTCAGGCATCAGACAGGAGAGACGCCAAAATTAGCGGCACATTTAGCATGCAAGACTTGTAGAGACAGATGTGGGGAGGAAAAAAAAGCAGCTTTGAACACCCTGACAACACGTAACAGAACACTTTTATAGCACAGGTGATGGGATGCGTGTTACTAGAAAGAATGCTGCAGTTCAGCCCGTCGAGTTCGCTTTCAGAATACCTGACGAGTAAAGACGCTGTGCTTTCAGACCGGAGCTGCCCTGCTGTGAAAGAAACCATCACAAACAGGAACACTGTAAAGACTAGAAAATAATTATAACGGTAATAATAATTACTGATTACTCTTCTAATCGTGGGGCGTCTGGTTTTGAAATCATGTTCGCTCTTGACGAACAAGCTCAGACTGGAGCCCAGATTTCTCACGTATTTCAGATACATTTCCCCAAATTTGACTGAATGGAGGCAGAAAGGAGGTGAAACTCCCTGTAAAGGTTCCAGCTGTGGAGGTGCGTGTGGCCAAATGCATGCACTGGCCAAATGCCAGTGCATGCATTGGCATTTGCAGTGCAGTGCAGTGCATGCACTGCACTTCAGAGCCATGCAGTGCATGGCTCTGCAGAGTGCATGCAGAGTCATGCACTCTGTTTATGACTGGGACTAATGATTCTTTTAGTAATTAATTAGTTTTGGGTAGAACATATTTACAAACCAAAGAAGTTTTTTCATCTTAAAAGCAAAATGTATATATATTTTTTGCACAGTTTTGGCTTGGTACGTTGCTCTTTCAGCAAATAGCCCTTTTTTTTTGAGTCTATATAATCTATTGTGATTAAAATCTGAGTCTTTACATTTTTAAGCATATTTTGTGTTTTTCACTGTGAACCAGCTGAAAAGATCATCAGTATTGTTTCTGAATGTCTTTATTTTCCTGCTGAATGTGAAAAAAACGTGATTCTATGCACTTTATTTCTGGCCGTCCTTCAAAAGCTCTCTTTAAATGTACTCGTCCCTTCATTGTAAATAACACTGGTAAAAACTTAATCAGAATTATGTTCAGTAACTTTTATGGACATCATAAAACCACCATTTTCCTTCCCGTCAGATTGGATCACTGTAGTATTTATGCTTTTGCTGTAGCGAGGAATGCTTTTAAGAACTCGACTCTAATCAGTCTCGTCTGCAATCAATAGCTACTCTTCTGAAATTAGGGCCTCTTTCTTGGCTGCTTCTCTGATTCATGTTCACCCCCTACGAGGTGGCAAATTGTCAAAGGAATAAAAAGTGACCAGAATGCAAGGCAAGAATCCAACGTGAAGGTTCAATTCACAAATATGGCGCAACATTTCGGATCATTTGTTCTGCACTGAATAAAGTTGAACGTTTAGCAGAGAAGTGAAGTAATTTAACACCTGGTGAAGTATCCACTCATGTATCTTTATAATATTTGCTGTCTGGGTGTGTGTTTTACCCCGTGTCGTCGGGCGTGTCCTGATCAGCCTCTGCTGCAGACGACTCCACGTCGGCGTCTGCACTGCTCTCGCTTCCCTGAGCCGACAGAGCGCAGGGAGACCCCGGGCTTCCTCCACTGCAACAATCACACATCCATGAGTAACAGGGTTGATAAAAACCCACTGTAAACATCAGTAAGGCGACGTTTGGTCTACTGACTTGGCGTGATTCTCCAGCATCAGGATGGTCTGCTCCTTTTCCTCCAGTTTCCTCTTCAGAGAGTCGATCTCTTTCTGCTTCTCCAGCAGCTCCTTCTGCAGGCGGTAGTTACTTTCCTCCAGCGTCTCACAGAACGCCTGAAGGGAGAGGAAAAAGCTTTAATCTATAACAGACTGATGCAAAGTTTGCTTTAGTAAATAAAAACTAGGGGCTTAATACAAATGCACAACAAACATTCTCTTTTTATTTTTTTTTTCTTCTTTGGGAAATAGCGTATTATTTCTCGTTCGTTTCACAAACTGCTAAAATACACAAATACCTGAGACCAACGCTGCTTTTTTCAATAATTTAAACACCAAATATCCCTTAATATGCATTAATACACTCTGGTGGAGACTAATTCAGCACTACTGCAGAAGCTAACGTCTAGTCTCTTCCTTATCTCCACTCTTGTGGTTACAACCAATCATTGCAAAGGAAAATAAATGTGCTAAAAATGAGAAGGATGCTCAGTTTCCATCTGACTTTAATGAATGAATCTTTTCAGATCCTATCAGTTCTGGACTCACAGGATCAGTGAGATCCAGTTCCTCAGACCCACTGCTGGTCCCAGATGAACACAATGTTTGAGCAGCATAAATTTAAAAAAGCGTTTCAGGAACATGAACGACTTCTCTCTCTGCAGAAGCAGAATGGTGCTGGTTCGGGTTTTCCTTGCCAGCCAGGTGTCAGGAAATGAGACCTGGCTGGACCGCTCCTTAAAGCAACAGAACTGCTCTCACACCGAGTTCTCCAAAAACACAAATCTGCCGTTTTATGCCTTGTGCTCCTTTTCCAACCCACTCTGTTACATAACATGGGGGGGCTGTTCAAAATAATCCCAGCAAATATGACTAAAGCAGCTCAAAAATGCGGTAAGGTCTAAATATATGAGGACTATAACTTCAGAAACATCAGTAGGACTACTCCAGTCCTGTTCCAATCCGATACCGATGTCAGAAAATCGGTCTGATATCAGCCAAAATGTGAGTATCGGAGTATTATCTCTTGATAAAGCTCTTTCTAATATTCCGCACAACAAAATAAGTAATGAAAGTATACCTGATTTGTGCTGATATTGTATCAAGTCGATATCGGTATCAGTCAATACTCAAAGCTGCGATATCGGTATCATATCAGTTATACCAGAAAACCCCTACCTGTTTGCTTCAACAAAATAGCTAGAGGTGCACGATACACTCTTTTTTCCCCACTTTGATACCGATATATGAGGTTAGATAGTATCTGAAACCGATCTGATACAGAAAATCAGTGCTGAATTGACACAAAACATTTCTTTTAGAATTAGACTGAATAGATCCATTCTAATGGATCAGGCACATCATCACAGATACCAAATCTAGAATTTTATTTTTCAATATCGGGACCAATACAGATATTCATATCGGATCAGTGCATCTCTAAAAATAGATTCCTGCTTGTCATCTGTTGGTATAGAGAGTTCTCATCAAATCGTTGGTTATTACTGGATCAACAATCAGGCATATTACAAAGCTTCTACTGACTTTTACTCAACTGATTGAAAAGAGGAATAACTAGCTCTGTGTGTGCTTACCCTGCTCTCCTCAAGGCTGTCAAAAGGCCCAGGAGGATCATCGAGGCACAAAAACTCCCTCACTGGAAGGCTGTCAAAGAAAGAAAGCACAAAAACAGAACCACGCTTGATTTTTTTTTTCACACATCAATGATAAAATTACATTCCAGGCTGTTTATGTCAGATATCGATGCTGACTTCCAGTTAAGTTGAGATACACGGACAAAAAGCTGAACCAGCAGTGTCCACTAATACAGTTTTTCTAAGTACCAGTTGCCGATGTCTTTGTGTGCAACTAAGTTCTGCAAAAAAGCCTGTAGCCCCAGCTGCCGGTCCTCCAGGAAGTCGCTGTCGTAGTTGTCTTTAAACCACCTCTTAGGAGGCAGCGAGAGTCTGAAGCCGGGGAACATTTCCTTTAGCTGGAGGAAAAAAAACACACAGAGAACAAAAATAGCATAAAACTTACATAAACCAACAACTGTACAGGAAAAATTACCCATATACCAGTCAGTAAATGTGATACTCTTTCTTTCCTTTATTTTTTGGTATTAGTTTCAACAAGCAGGATCCACCCTCCATTCAGAAACAGCCATTGTAGTTGAAAACAAGTCCAACATGGTCTCTACTGTTACCCTCAGCCTCACTGGGAGATCGAGTTTTCCAAAGGAAGACAAACTAGGAAATTACTCAACTTCCTCCTTTGACATGGAAAGTTGCGTTAGCTAGTGACCATTTACTAAATGTAAACCTTATGCAGTGGGATGAACTGAGTCATTTTACACATTAACACATTCCATTTGGCTGCTCTGATGGGTTATTTCACAGAAAACCTACAAACCTCAACAACTAAATACACGAGTTTCTCATTTTACCTCAAGAATCCAAAGGTTGATAAATATTAGCATCCAGAAAACAACGTCGCAGGCTAAAAGGTTCACACAACGTAATCAAACTCTGCATATAATAAAACAGTGAAAAACAAAGTACAATGTGACACTATTACAAAAATACTCAGAAATGATCGGCGCGAACAGTGACACTTCGGAAGCTAGAAATACTGCAGGATTTTTGGAGGCGTCTCATGAAAAAGATTTTTTAAAAAAACAGCAGAGAAGACTATTCTATTATCTTTAATCTGAAAGAATGTGCAGACCAGCACGGATGGCCGCCAAACGCCTCAAGATTTCCTGCCTATGTAATGTGTATGAAACATTCCTTCCCTGAGCCGTGAGAGCGCCGTCCACCTTGTGGGCTCGGGTCTGCTTGGCTGTGTGGGAACAGAAAGATTCTTTGTGCAGCTCTGACCGCTTTCACCGCGCACTCAAGAGAGAAAGTAGCCTGATAACAGAGTGTTTGCAAACACCAGCGTGAGATAAAGATTGGAGCGGAAAACATCCTTAACATCTGGGACGGCTGCATGGAAACGCAGAAAAAAAATTTCACTACGAAAATAAATAACAATAAATAATCAAAAGCACCTTGTCGTTGAGTCTGGAGAAGTCGGTGTATCTTCTAAACACGACCCAGTTCTCGTCTTGACTCTTCCTCACCAGGAGCTTGTAAACCTGCAGAAAATGAAACTTAAAGCTGTAAGCTTGTAGCGACGTGTGAAATAAAATGAAATAATTTTAGTAGGGGCGCACCGATTGCAGTTTTCTGGCTGACCGCCGATTACCGATCTTTTAAAAAGCGTAACTTACCGATTCTGATTTTGGCCAATACCATTTTTTTTTTGTCTGAAATGTTTCCTCTATATCAAGAAAGCTGCTGATTTGGCAACAACGAGGTGACTATTGTTAACTGTAAATGTGCAGACATGACCTGGTCGGGAGGTTTGTCAGTAAAACCTCTCTCATGGGAGAAATGAAAAGCACAGTGGTTGATTTTTAGTGGTTGATTTGCCGAGGTTGATAACATCAGTGGGTAAGATCGGCTTCACGTGTAAAAATCGACCGATCACCCAAAATTAAGGAAATCGGCACCTATAAATCGGCTGATTGATAAATGGTGCAACCCTAAATTTTAGCACTGCGGTCAATTCATGACACAGTTCTTACTCTCAACACAACATTTAAAAAGTCCTGATTATTTGGAGCGTAAGAGAATTTGTATTTTCACAGTTGTTTCTGTAGGCCAAGGCCGTTCGAAGCCATTTCCAGCCGCTGGACTGATTTTTTTTTGTGTTTGTTTTACATTATATTAAAGATTCCTAATTGGACTTTCTGAACCAATCGAAAGAACATTTGTTTCAGTTTATTTTTGTCAGCTTCAGTTCCTTTATTATTAATTTTAAATTGACTCTGATACTTCTAACTGCACCGACTGAACAAATTAAAGCTGTGTTGTTTATATATGTTTCACTGAGCTTATAAAGCTATTGGTGTATTTCAGTGTGCTGTATAAAATAAATGTGCAATTCATTGCATTTACTTTTGTGTTTAAAAAAAGAAACGTTTTAAATCAATTCAGGACTGATTTTCTGTATCAGATCGGTATCGGCTGATACTAAAACTCAGATATCGGTATCGGAATGGCCATGAGTGGATTTGGATGCATCCCTCGTAAAAAATAAAAAAAAAACTATGTTTTTGTGGTTTCAGTTTTAAAAAATTTATTTGTTTTTTGATCTGCAAGAATTTCTGAGCTGTAGATTTTGGTCAAGAGTGTTTGGACCCCCTGGTACAGTCAGACTGATCATCGGTAAAAAAAACCTCCATCAAAGCAGTTGCTAGGCAATCATGTTGTTACCGTGAACTTGGCTCTCTCCTCCATGACCTCGTACCCCAGCACGGTCGGGGTGATCGGCCTCTCCTCCGCCTGCTGGCTCCCGGAGGGGTCAGACATGGAGCGAGGGCACGTCGAGTACTGGACGGACGCCTCCAGCGTCCCATTCACCCTGCCCCGGGGCAGGGGGCTCTGCTGCGGCGGGGGCGTCAGGCTGCGGTTGGCCCTGTCAGGGCAGCGCGACTGCCGCTGCGATCCCGACCCCCCGCCAGTCCGACCCCGCTCGTCTCCCGCCGACCTGGTGATGGGAGACGACGACTCGGAGCCACTGGAGACACTTCCAAGAGATGCGGCGCGCTGCGGCCGCCTCAGCCTGCCGCCAGACAGTGCTCTGTTCATGGGGATGGGGACAGGCACGAAGGGTGAAGCCATCTCCCTGAGTCTGGCGCCAGAAACTGAGGCGTTTCACACCAACGCAGACCTTGGTTAGCCTCAGTAGTACGATGGCGGGGTCTAACAGCAGCGTTCAGCTTGACAGGATGACATTCACCCTGAAGAGGCAGTATGAAAGTATTTTCGTGTTTTTAATTAAATAAACAGAGAAAACGTCACATTGCTTGAAATGTGGTTAAATCTATGTTCTAATTGTGGTATTAAGGACATCAGATCAATTATTATGTACCACATGTCATTTACAATTTTATAATTTTACAGGGCTGGGCGATAAACCAAGGTTATCAAATTGAATTTCTGGTTTTTGAAGGCTTAATTTTCGAAAAATCTCTCTCTTTTTTTGCAGAATATGACCATAAAAAAAACTAAACAATAAAATAAATAATACATACTTATTTTTGTATTAATATATAAAAAACATTGCAATAATAAAGTCATAATATACTTACTTAATTATATTACCCAATTTTATTATCATAATTTTTAAATCACTCACTCAAATAATGACATTTTTAATTGAATTCCGGGCACTTTTGGACTTCCATAGAAGAAGTCTGCAAATAAAAAGTATAACATGTGACCTGCCTATATGACGGACCTGGATTTAAAATGTTTGTAGACGTGTGAACACATTCAGCATTGAAACAAAATGTGTAAATAGAGCTAACAAAACACTTTCATGGTATACAGTTGCAAACCTTACCTGGAAAACACGTCAGCAAAAACACTCATGATAGCATAAATAATGTGACATCGATCCTACTGATCCTACTATTTGACAGTTAAATAATCAGTCTTTCCATAATGAAGGTTATTTTATGAGCACTCTCACCTCCAGCGGAATATTAAAAAGTTATTCTGAGTTCACCTGAGTGTCAAGGCAGGCACAACTACCAACAAAAATATTGCACAATGGGGAATACTCTTAATGTGCTGACTAGGATGTTGATATTACAACACGAACTAAGCAGCCAACTCGCCGAAATAGCTTCGCAGAATTACGCAGCATTTTTATGACTTAATAAAAGCGGTAAAATATAGTTTTCTGATGCAGTTCTCCGCAAACTAAGCGGGTAGCATTTTGAACAGTGTTCGGTGTGCCTACAATCTCTCTGACAAGACTGGAAAAATAAGCTATCATTCATCGTGCTCACCTTAAGCTAGCAAGCTACAAAGGATAGCTGGAGTGGAGAACAGCTGACACACGTAGTAAATGGGACTCACCTTCAGCTTCAGAGCGAAATTTAATTCCTTTTAAATTACAGCTTTATTTATCAGAAGATTAAAGGTAAATGTCTGTTTATCATATTCCAGTTTATCCAGCGCATCCCGTCCAACCCTCTGTTAGCTTGTTTAAACTCAAACCGATCCGAGTGTTATGTTTTAGAACAACCACCCGGGGGTGCTGTATTACCACAGCCGGACAGGTTACACCATGAGTTACACACAAGTGATTTCTGACCAGAAAACATTACTTTACGTCTGTTGCAGCTTCCTGTTTGCTATGAGACAATGATCCATATTTTAGCCTTTCAAAAGTCACATAACCTCATTAATTAACTCACTTTGTTTCACATCTTCAGTGTGAGCACCTGGACATGATGAAGAATCTGCTGCTGCTGCTGTGTCTGAAGCTGTGGGTCAAGTGGATCATGATAAGTTAAACTCTATCTCTAATGTCACAGTCTCACTGAAAGTTAAACATATTTGCTTGCAAAAAACAAACAAACAAACAAACAAACAAACAAACAAACAAACAAACAAACAAACAAACAAACAAAAACTAAACAAAAAACAAACAAAAATGCAACCAAGCTGTTATAAGTAATTACAACACCAAGTATAAAAATAAACACCCCAACATTGTTTTTCTTTGTCCTTAATTTCTTATTGTAATAAGTTCTTCAGTATTGTCTACGTTATTCAGTGCGATTCCACAAACGACCGCTAGGGGGAATGTGGGCAGGTTGGGGCATAGAAGAATATACCGTCCCGTTAGATGCTAAAGGAAGCTGAGCTCATCGTGTGTGATTCATCTGGTCTACATCACAGGTCAGTTAAAATATATTTTCATGAATGCAACAAATGTGCAACAGGTTAAAGAGTAATATTTTTGTATAAGAGACAAATTATTATTCTGCTAAAACAGTGGATAATTAAAAGCTTAAATGTTTTTATATAAAAGTATGCATTATGTGTGCAGAATAGAAGTTGTAAAAGTTATTAAAGTAGCAAATTCATCCCGTTAGTGAGTTTTAGAGTCCTCAGCTGGGCTGCGAGTCTCAGAAAGTCTTACATCCAATTTGCGTCTCTGTCCACACCAAGTGTTCGCTAGTTCGGCCAAGTCCGTCACAAATTTGTCGATAAGCCAGGAATCCACAAGTTCTAAACAGCAGAAATCCTGTTACCATGAAAAAATCCAGGGTGAATCCCACGGGGTGTGTCCCCGCAGAATAAGAGGGCTCTCCTGTGCCCAGTCTTCTCATCATAAATTTTATCAATTGCGTTGAGAGATTGGTTGTCCAGAACCATAATTTGCAGATTTGGAGGATGTGCAAAGAAAGGCTCCAAAAATAGAGAAAAAGACACGACAAAAACAGAGCAAGGAAGGCAGGCATGGGCAGGGAGGAGGGAGCAGAGGAAAGAAGCGTCCGCTTTCGCCGAGAGAGAGAGAGAGGGAGAGAGAGAGAGAAAGAGAGAGAGAAAGTAAGGACCATAATTATTTGCACAGTAAGCCTTCCAGGAATATGGTGGAAAGTGAGCTGGCTTTGCTGTTGCCTAGCAACATAGGATACATTACATTATTCCACTGATGGAATCTGATGATGTCAAAGTGTTATGATGTCATAGGGGACAGATACCTTGAATGTTCTGGATCTGAAACAAATTTCAGAACTCAAGTAGCAGCACGGAAGTTAGTTTTTCCATATTGGATTGTATTGGATTGTATTTTTTCGTAGCTTTTCTGATACATCAGTCAGACACTCAAAATGGCGCCAGTTCAAACTGATTTGTTAACAAAGGACCAAATTAAACAAATGACAAGAGATGAATTGGTTATCGTGCTTCTGGATTGGTTACAACGGTTTAGAGAAAGATCTGCAGCCCTCAGTAGGGAGGACGCACTACAGGACAATTTGGAAAAAGCTCAAGAAGAAATTGAGCTTCTAAAAGAGAAAATTGATAAACTCACCATAGAGCTAAACTGGTCAATCAAGCAAAGAAAAGACCTGGAAAGTCAGAGAATCCCAATGTTAAAACAAGAGGTAGAGAACCAGAGTTCCCACAGGAATCACCTGTTGTCTGAGGTAAAACGCTACAGAAATAAAATCAAAGAGCTTCAAACCTCTTTAAAAAAACAAGCGAGGGACTCAAAAGTGCAGGTTGAGAAGATGGAGGAAGAAAAAATGCAAGTGATGTCTCAATTCACAGCATACGACATGAAGATCGAAAAGTATGAAAATGAAATTATGAAACTTAAGTTTGAAGTGTCCAGAAAGATTGACGACATCAGCATTAAGAACAATGAGATTATGAGAGAAAAAAACAAGTACAGACTTCTTGAGAACAAGACAAAAATTCTGGAAAAGGAGTTGACTGAGACAGTGAAGGAAAATAAAATTTTTCTGAAGAAACTTACAAAAACTCCAACGGAGCAAGCCATAGATAAAACTAAGGAAGAGTTTTTAGCAAGGTTGAGTTTAACTTCAGGGGTAATACTTGAGGAAAAAATGCGAAACAGGGAATTAGTACAACGTCTGATGAGAAAAGAACGTGAGGTGAATAAACTCTTGGAGCAGCAGGCTAAGACCGCCAAGCTCTTAGCCTCACAACCACAGCCACAGAAAGAGGCTGTGGTTGTGAAAAAGAGATTTGAGCCCACAGCGTCTGATTGGGAAGATCTGAAGAATGAGAATAAATCTTTAAATTATCACATAAAGACACTAATCAAAAACAGGGACAGGGATCAAAATAACATTAAAGAACTTACCGACCAAGTGTTTATGGTAAGGAAAAAGTACTTCAGTGAGAAGATGCAGCACGAGACTTTGAAGGAATCCTTAAAGAGCCAAGAGGTTAAGGTCTCTACCTTATCATCCTCTGATGATAATGCTTTGGAAGTTCCTAAAGATGAAAACAAAGTTCAAATCAATGATAAACAAATCAATGATAAACAAGATGCTCTTCTACCATCCATCCAAGAAACAACCCTCCAGCTACCCAAAACAAAGTCAGTTCGTAATCTAAGAGTTCTGCCTCTAGGTGAAGGCAAGTTATTGTCAGACTTTAAAGAAGACATAATCATAACACCAGAAAAGTTAAAACAGCTTAAGCCAACACCCCCGAGCAAAAGGAGACCTGAAAGGCCGCCTCATTCACCACCAGTCAAGAAGCATTTTCTCAGGGAAACTGAGCGGAGAAAAGATAGCGGGCAACCTGGCGGGAGTGCCACAGAAGAGAACGGTAAACTTCCCTCTTTAATGGTTAAAGGCAAAAATATATAATGAGCTATGTTTCTGAGCCCTCGGGGCTGGACTTTAACCCATGGAGCCCAGCCGGGCACAGCCGAAGAGGAGAGGGTTGGGCTGCAGTGTCGAAGGGATGGCAGCAGAAGGAGGGGACCTCGATGATCTGATCCTCAGCTACAGAAGCTCCCTCTAGGAACGGTGTCAGAGTCTGGTCCTCATTCCCAACAGTCACTCGGGCTCGTTTCCGATGAGAGTTGGACTCCGCCAAGGCTGCTCTTTGTCACTAATTCTAGTCAATACTTTTATTGACAGAATTTTTAGGCACAGCCAAGGTGTTGAGGGGATACGATTTGGTGGCCTCAAGATCGCATCTCTGCTTTTTGCAGAAGATGTGGTCCTACTGCCTTCATCAGGTCGTGATCTACAGCTCTCACTGGAGCGATTCGCAGCCGAGTACGAAGTGGATCAGTAACTCCAGGCCTGTTCTTGAGCCAGAAAATCTGGTTGGGATGCCTCCTGGACGCCTCCCTGGTGAGGTGTTTCAGGGAAGTCCCACCGGGAGAAGGCCAAGGGGAAGACCCAGGACACGATGGAGGGACTATACTTCTCAGCTGATCTGGGAACTCCTGGACCAAGTGGCTAGGGAGAGGGAAATCTGGGTCTCCTTACTTAGGCTGCTACCCCTACGTCTGCTTAGACTTTCTTTTATTGTTGCAGTTTGGCCATAACCATAATTTTCAACTCTAGATTAACTAATTAATTAATAACTTGGATCCCTACCTGTACTAAACATTGTGTTTCTTTCTACAGTACACTCTTTAAATGGGATGGATAGTTTTTCTCCGGGTGCTCCAGTTTTCCCTACCATTCGAATGGTAGCCTAAAGAAGTGATTAGGCTAATTGGTGTCTTTTAAATTTACCTCTGTCTCTCGCTCACTAACTGTTGGAGACACTCTTTAAACTAAATGCATAGGTTTTCTCCGGGTGCTCCGGTTTTTCCTTCGGGAAAAAAAAGTGACTAGGTTGATTGGTCTCTTAGTTTTACCTCTGTGTCTCACTCACTGGCTGTTAGAGATACAAAGGATATGAACTTAACTAGTGCAGATTCTTAATGCGTTTCTTTTTAGCACGCACTCCTTAAATGGCCTCATACAACGTCCTATTCATTGGAAGCAAGGCATTGCGTTAGCCTTAGCATTAGCTAACAGCTAATTAGCACTTAGCTAATGCTAAGGCTAATGCAATGCCTTGCTTCCTGTGCATTGCTATGGTAAGAAGCACTTACTTACACTTATTTAGCAGCCCAGAACAAAGATTAGTATTGAAGCCCGTTTCTGCCACTCTGTTAAAAAATTTTTTTATCTCATTATAATGAGAAACTATCTCAAAATAATGAGATAGTATCTCAAAAATATATAAATATATGAAGAATTTTTTTTAATTTCCATTCATTTTTTTATGTTTTATAAAGACAATAAACTTCAGCTCAAACACACAGGATGTGACACAGAAACAGGAAACAAGAAACAAGAAAATAAAAGCTTCTCCACCAAAATAAAATACAATTCAGAAACCAAGAAAAACAAATATACATAGATCATGAGGTGAAATATAAACATCTTTACACACTTGCTACACATACACCTCAGAAACTATGTCGTTGCGCCCCTGGCTTTGCCATTACTTTGTGGTTCATTCATTCCACAAAGTGGAATGACATCTGCTGCTGAAACTGTGGCAGCCTTGTCACTCAGACATATCTCAAAAAATTAGTAAATGCAATATTGTCACAAAGTTTTTATCAAACTCATGTTTAGTTGCAGGAGAGTCAATTAAATCATATTTAATTGTAATATTTTTTAGTTATTAAAATGATCTGTAGCCAAGTTAATGTTGACTATCAGTGGCTGTTTTCTTTTGTGTCATGGACTGATTTGAGAATAAAAACATTTGATGTTTCAGTGTATTGGGAGTGCAGTGCTTGTTGGAGCAGGCAGTATTCTTTGATTACTGCCTGAGTTTTAATTTGCCTCCTGAAAAACTACAATTCTTCAAAACTTCTCTTTTTCTTGGAGTTGGCTCTCTGTTCCCTTATATTTTTACTCATCAGGGAAGAATTTTACTCTTCCTACAGCTTTAAGTCTGTTTCTGCTGTGGAAGACTGATATATCTTTGCTGACCAAAATGATAGCGGAAATTTCCAGAATGTGAAAATTTTGGAGGTGGAGGAGTTAATTATTTTTATTTAATAATCTTATTGTGACTCATCATCTTAAAGTATTCCCAGAGGTCAGAGATTTTCTTCAATCAAGTTTATTTGTGTAGCACATTTCATTAACAATACAGTACATCATAAAAACACAAGTATATAAAGTCATAAAGTACACCATAATCAATCAAGAAAACCAGTAAGAAACATTACACTTTGATGAGTGCCATCATCAAAATCATTAATACATATCATTTATTTCAGACAGTGCTGAAGACAAATACTCTCCTCTGATGCGCAACCAATGAAGCAGCATGGCTCATCATGCTTTTATTTTGAAAACCGACACACAAAATGAATCGGTCACGTGAGTCATGCAATGCGAGGGGACAACTGCTGCTCCTCCAAAAACCAGAAAAACTGAAGAAGTGAGAGGGGGTCGAGTTTGGAGCAGAGGTCCAGCTCCACTTTTTCGTTGTCCATCAAATGATAATAATGACATAACTGCATTTTGTTTCCATCCTGTCTCATTAATATTCATCAAGTTGAACAGATAAGTCACATCGTTTAACTGTTTCTCTGCAGTGAGAACGTTTTTGAAATCAGGTAGCATTTCACCAATTGAAGTAATCAGAAGTGGGCAAGACTTTGAGACTTTGATCAAGATGCTGGCAGGGAAAGCGTACATGGAACGACATAACCAAGTGGCGGGCATAGTGTACAGGAACATCTGTGCAGAATATGGACTGGAAGCCCCGAGGTCAAAGTGGGGAACACCCCCAAAGGTGGTGGAGAATGACCGAGCTAAGATCCTGTGGGACTTCCAGAACCAGACAGACAAGATGGTAATGGCGAACCAACCGGACATTGTGGTGGTGGATAAAGAACAGAGGAAAGCCGTTGTGGTGGATGTAGCAATACCAAGTGACCACAACATAAGGAAAAAGGAGCACGAGAAACTGGAGAAATACCAGGGCCTGAGAGAGGAACTGGAGAAGGCCTGGAAGGTGAAGACCTCAGTGGTGCCTGTGGTCATCGGGGCCCTCGGGGCAGTCACCCCCAAACTGGAGCAGTGGCTCAAACAGATCCCAGGAACAACATCAGACATCTCAGTCCAGAAATGTGCAGTTCTAGGCACAGCCAAGGTACTGCGCAGAACCCTCAAGCTCCCAGGCCTCTGGTAGAAGACCCGAGCTCAGAGGATGAAAGAGACCACCCGCGGAGGGTGAGAAGGGAATTTTTTTTTTTTTTTTGTATATATCTGACACTATAGTGTCCCGCAGGCGCAGTAGAGGGCGCAATAACCTCAGGGTTCTCAGTGTTCTGCCAGCCGCCATAAAAAGTAGTGCTCAGTGTTTGCGGAAGTAAACATAGAGGCTAACGGTGGAGCATAGCTTAACCATTTGAGTTGTTGTCCGACCGACTATATAATCCTCATATTGTCCGTCATAGTTGTTTTTTCTTCCCGCTTGCTCATATCAGAACACAGAATAGTGAGATTTGTTGAGTATCAGTGACGTTAAGATGAATGCAGCCTGGACGTTAGGTCACATTTGAAACGGATACATATCAGATATGGGTCGCATTCGAAAAGAATCCAACCTGTGCTGTTCAGACTGTCATGAAAAGATCGGACACAGGTCGCATTATGTCAAAAAATTTGGAATTGGGTCACTTTACACCCTTGTCACTAGTGGGGTCAGAAGGGGTGCTGGTGCCTATCTCCAGCAAGACATTTCAGGCGAGAGGCGGGATACACCCTGGAACGTCGCCAGTCTGTCGCAGTACTGCCCTCTATATAATTTGTAAATAAAGATCTTCTGCATTAAATCCAACCTTTCATCCACAAATTTCACTCAGGGCAGTAGAATAGTCCAGCAAAGAGAATGCTCTTGGTGGGGCTATGGCGGATGAAGAAGAGGAAGGGGTGGTCTGCAATGAAGATTGGTGGTGGTGGTGTATAAGACAAAGACAGCAATTTTCCAAAAGGAGCAGCTCCAGCTTCAGTTCCCTCCTCGTTCACATCCACAAAAGCCTTGTGGGAGACTTTGGACAGAACGAACTCCTTGTTGCCAGACATACCTGTCCCAGGTATGTCTGGCATATTGTGGATGTCACATCCACAATATGGATGTGACATCAAAATCACATCCATATTGGGAACAGACCCTTAGTAGTTTTTGAAGGCCAGCACTATATGGGCATAAGATTACCAAATCATCCGCATACATTATGTGATTGATTATGCGGTCACCAACTACACAGCCTGTTCTACAACAATTCAGGCGCTTTGATAGTTCATCCATGTAGATGTTAAAAAGGTAAGGGGACAATATACTTCCCTGCCTTACTCCATTACCAACATTAAACGAGTCAGACAATGAGTTACCCCATTTGACATACATTAGTTGATGACCATACCAATAGACCATTATTCTAATTAGATATTTGGGTACACCTCTGCTTTCTAACTTGCAGAACAATTTTTGATGATTCACGCGATCAAATGCTGTAGAAGCATCAATGAAACACATAAATACTGTGGTGTTGTGCAAATTATACAAATCTAAAATCTCCTGTAGCACAAAAATACACATGTCTGTACCATGTTTGGGTTTAAAACCGAATTGATTATCAGAGGTCAAAAGAAACTCTTCCAGCCTATTTAGAAGGACTCTTTCAAAAACTTTCGACAAACTACTAGCTAAAGCTATGGGTCGGTAATTCTCCAAGGAGCTAATCTTACCCGCTTTGTCTTTAATAGTGGGTACCAGAATGACAGATAACATTGATTTAGGTAGCAGACCATGTACTAGACAGCCAGTGAAACACATAGAGAGTAATGCACAGAGTTTTTTACTTGCATTTTTCAAATGCTCAGTGGAAATGTTATCCATCCCACAGGCCTTATTGTCTTTCAGTGTCATAATTGTATGATATATTTCTTGTGGGGATACAGTCACATTCTCATTACTGTGAATGCTTCCTATGTCAGAAAT
>NW_006800047.1:299702-390786 GCF_000485575.1 Poecilia formosa | reverse complement strand
TTATCTGTAACATCTGCATTTAAATCCCC
This sequence comes from Poecilia formosa, assembly GCF_000485575.1. Lineage (NCBI taxonomy): Eukaryota > Metazoa > Chordata > Actinopteri > Cyprinodontiformes > Poeciliidae > Poecilia > Poecilia formosa. The sequence goes on along the minus strand of NW_006800047.1, from coordinate 390,757 downwards.
CACAATAAAAAAACAAGTAGATAGATTATCTTGCATAAAAGACATAATAAAAGACAGTCTATTAAGAAATTCGTCTTCGTTTTGAGGACATTCATAAGGTGTGTATATGTTTAAAACAATAAAATGTTTGTCTCCACAAGTAAATTTCAGCCCTATGGCCCAATCCACACCCAGTCTAATCACATCAACCAGTTGATCATATTTTTTGTGCCATAATATTGCAACACCACCGGCTATCCTTCCCCGAATTATTCTGGTGCTAAGGTCGGTAGTAGATTCACCAGCGCCGTAAAAGTCTTTGTGTATGCAATTCAGCTTCTCCAGGTCCTGTTTAGCTAAGAATGTCTCCTGCACACACAGTATATCACAAGTCTCCAGTAATTTGTCCACCACAAGGCGACGCGCTCTGTCTGTTTCACTGTGTCCAACACGCAGACCTCGCGCATTATATGACACAATATTAATACCAGTCATTTATTTATCAGGATCTGCGTGGCCGTTGCTCATTTGCGGTGCTACAGATGCAGATACGTTGTCTTGCTGCAGTATACCAGTCTCTGACATATGAGCCAAACGGATGCTGTTATTTTTTGGTCTGCGCGCCTCAAAGTAGCGACGCACATACACACCCGATGGCCAGAGTTTAGGATCGTATACTTCTGCAACTTCCGAGCACTCTGCAGTTATATGAAACGAGCTAAATCGGTTACGCATCGAGTCTATCTTCCTGCATGTCACCGATTGGCCCAGTTTCTCCGACTGTACAATTTTGGGACTGTACAATTATAAGACATTATTGGGTAGAAATACACTAAAATATGGAAAATATTTTGAATATAAAAATACCTTTTAAATGTACTATTCTTATTCTAGGTGACACAGAATACCTACCTAAGAACGCAAAATATCTGTTTCAAATATTAATCACGGCATGTAAAAAAACAGTCACCAGACGCTGGCTTCTTCCTGAGCCTCCTACTGTAGAAGAATGGATAGAGTGTGTTCATGAAATCTATCAGATGGAAAAATTTAAATTTCTAATTCGTTTTCAAATGAATAAGTTTATTATCTTGTGGTCCAAATGGATGTCATATGTCAACCACACACAATATGTACTAGATTGATGAGAATTTAAAAAATAAGACTTCATCCTTCAGGAAGTGTATTTACAATATAATATACTTGGTTATATAAATAAAGGTATGTCTCTCCAAAACAAAACCCCCTTGCTCCCCTTTTAGTTTTATTTTATTTGCTTTTGTTGTTTTTTGTTTGTTTTGTCTTGCTTTTGTAAATGGAAATGTAAGGAGAAGGAATGTTGTATCTGATCAGAGACTGAAACTGTGATTTTGTAATCTTCTCAATACCTCAAAAATAAAGAATAAAAAAAAAAATTATGGTTGGGTATTAAAGTTCATTTTAATACTGAACCATAATTGCTGAAGGCCAGACTGAAGTATTCTAACCGTCATGATAAAATGTTCTGGTTTTGCTGGTTTGAACTCTTTAAGCCAATTTTACTGGATCAGGTAGGATCGTGTTTCTGTGACTGTTGCATTCAGTGAAATAAATGTTCTACATTATTTGTTCACATTTCAGGTTTAACCTGCAGAGTTTTGGCTTCAGCTCACATGTGTTATTCTTTGTTCAGATTGAAGAGCTGCAGTTTGTCAGAGGTCAGCTGGGCTTCTCTGGCCTCAGCGCTGAAGTTCAGCTCTTCCCATCTGACTGCCCTGGACCTGTATGGAAACAACCTAAAAGACGCTGGAGTGAAGGAGCTCTGTGGTTTTCTACAGAATCCAGAATGTAAACTACAGAAACTGAAGCAAGTAACCATGTCTTAGTTTATTGCTGATATTTCTGATGTGAAAGTTGTGTTGCCACTAAACTGGAGACATGTCTCACTCAGAATCAACTTTACTCACAAAAATTGCAAGATCAGACAAGGAATTAGATTTTGGTTTCCATCATTCGTATTAAAGCTCAACTGCAGACACAAAATAGTAAACTATGATAAAGAACTCAAAGAATCAGACATTAACTACTCTGAGTCTGAGCAGCTATTTTTGTTGTATTCATGCATAAAATCTAAATCTATGCATACATGTATGCAGATGAGCAGGGGAAGATCCTCAGCTACATGGTGACATCACACCATGGGGGGGTCCTATGGTTAGTGATGGACTGCAGACTCCTCCACTCTGAAGGAGAGTCGTTAGCTGAGCAGCTGACTCTGATTTTCTCACCCAGAACTACAAGGAGAGAGTCTGGGAGTTTTTTTTTTATCAGCTCAGCAAGGTCACTTCCTGCCTCAGAGGTGAGGATGGATAGATGGAGGGATGGAAGCAGCGACCAGAGTGCAGGAGGAGAAACTTTGCCATCCGCTCCAAGCAGCTGGGGCCCCGGCAGTGGAAGCTCTCTGTCCAGGACGTTTTAGTGAAGCAGAGTGAGGCGGATCGCTGAAAGTCTGACTTGTTGGAGCAGAGAAGGAGCATTTCATCATTTTGGTTCCCCAGAGAGCAGATGTTCACCAGGTGGATGGATGGAGCCGAGCTGCTGAGGTTTCACCAGTTTTCCACAGAGTGCTGCCGAGCTTCTGATCAGGATCTCAGAGAAACTCTGGTTCAGTAGAAAACGGAGAGAAACTGACCAGAGGTCAGTCCCTGATGTTTAAGAGCTGCTCTCATGGAGAAGTGGCTGCAGGGTAGAAACAGGAAACAGAAAAACACAAAAATGCACAAAATACGAGTGAGCAAAGAGCCGAGGCTGACATCTGCAGCGCGATCTTGAAATTCACTGATTGTTGTTTTTGTTTCTCTAGAAGCAAGAAAATTTGCTGGTATACAAGAAATGAAAAATACTAATGTCACTGATTTTACTTGTTTTAATCTTTAATTTCATCTGCAGAAGTCTTACATGTTTTATTCTTTCAGATTGGAGCACTGCAGTTTGTCAGAGATTAGCTGTGGTTATCTGGCCTCAGCTCTGAAGTCCAACCCGTCCCATCTGACTGAACTGAACGTGAGCCACAATAACCTGAAAGATGCTGGAGTGAAGCAGCTCTGTGGTTTTCTACAGAATCCAGAATGTCAACTACATGTATTAATGTAAGAAATCATGTTTTGGTTCATTGCTGATATTTCTGAGGTGATGAGGATGACCTCAGAAATATCAGAGGAGGTCATCATATCAGAGATCACCAGATATCAGTCCCTGATGTTTAAGAGCTGCTCTCATGTAAAAGTGGCTGCAGGGTAGAAGCAGGAAATAGAAAAACAAAACATACACAAAATATCAGCATACAAAGAGTAAAGGCTGCCATCTGCAATGCCATCTTGAAATTCACTGATTGGTTTTCTTTCTTTAGAAATAAGAAATACTGCTGATAAAGAAGAAGATAGAAACTATATATACTGATGTCATTTATTGTAATGTTTTTTTAACTTTAATGTCAGCTCCAGGAATCTATAGGGAGTTAGAGGTGACAAAGTTAAACAAATAAACATGCCATGAAATATATATGTATAAACCTCCCATTGTTTATTAAATGTATCATAACATTGTTAAATAATTAAATATATCCTGAATTTTTAAAATGTGGAGTTTAACAGCAGCTGACCGCAATTGTAGGTGCTATACCATATTCTGTGATCACTCTTCTTGGTCTTCATGCAGATAAATGCTCGCTATCTCCCCCTTGTGGTCACAGAATATGATGGGTGTCAGAATTTGGTGTAACTCCTGGTCCAGGCGTGCAAAGTTGTTATGGGAAACAGCTGAAGAACTTCTTGTAAATTTGCAGTCACTCTGGGGTCGATGTCTTGGTTTTAGTCTAGAAAAAAATTCCACTGACTTTGATAAACATCTCTAACTTATCTACTACAAACTGTGACTGAGCAGCTCCAGCCTCTTTGTCTCCATCAAAATGTCTCTCATCAGTTCAGGACCTGCATGAATAAAGACGCCATGTTTGAACACAAAGTGACAACATAACCAAGCACAAGATTAGACAGGATCAACATTAGCCATCAACACTGAGGTTGATGGCTGGATTTGACAGTGTAAATTATTTAATAACAGCGACCAGAGAGGAGTCATGAAGTAATTAAATATGTTTTAAATAAAAGTTTTAAAAAGGACATCTTATTTAAATTGATTTGAAAAGGCAGATTTAATTATTTCATGGGGCATTTAATTATTTGTGTATTTCATAATTTCATTGTATATTTAATCTTTGATGCATTTAACTTATTGGTATATTTAGTTTAGAGATAAATCTATGTTTTCATTAATTTCATGTTATATTTAATGAATTACTGGTAGATTTACATGTATGCATTTCATTATGTATGTAATTTTGTCATTGCTAAACTGATAGGAACAAATCTATAATCTTTAATCAGTGACTGATCCTTCAACACTTTTGATCAGAACCTGGAATGATTTTACTGACTAAAATCCTCCAACACAACATGACCCAGCACCAGGTTCTGGTTCTGGGTGTTTCAGCTCCTAAAGTCACTTTGACATTAAATATTCTCCATGACTTTATGTTTTTATGGCTGTGGAATATTTCAAATAGTTGAATTTCTCTGCATTAATGTTCTTTTGTTGACATTTCCTCCTGACTTGTTAGTTTTGTGTGAAACTTGAATGATTTGCTGCAGAAGCTGAGTTTGTTTTTGATGGAGCTGCTTTTATTCTTTATTCAGATTCTGGGACTGCAAGTTGTCAAAGATCAGCTGTGATTATCTGGTCTCAGCTCTGAAGTCCAACCCCTCCCATCTGACTGGACTGGAGCTGGGTCAGAACAGAGAGCTGAAAGACACTGGAGTGAAGCATCTCTGTGGTTTTCTGCAGAATCCAGAATGTAAACTAGAGAAACTGAGGCAAGTAACCATGTTTTAGAATGATGTTGATATTACTGATGAGTGTTGCCACTAAACTGCAGGCATCTGGCTGATATTCTACTGATCCACACTGAGGGTCTTCATGGTAAAGACATTTATTCCTCACGGTTTTGATCCAGTTAAATATATGTAAATACGATGATGTCACAAACAAAACACCAGCCACAAACATGGAGTCTTCATAAGCATTTACAACTGATGTCATGAAGTGTTATACAGTAAATAATGACACTTTTAATACATGAGAGTGGCATTATTTACTGAAACTTCAACACGTTTGATCAGAACTTGGAATGATTTTACTGACCAAATTCCTCCAACACAACATGACCCAGTAACAGATTCTGGTTCTGGCCGTTTCAGCTCCTAAAGTCATTTTGACATTAAATATTCTCCATGACTTCATGTTTTTATGGCTGTGGAATAATGAAAATAGTTGAATTTCTCTGCATTAATCTTCATTTGTTGATATTTCCTCATGACTTGTTAACTTGTTAGTTTTGTGTGAAACTTGAATGATTTGCTGCAGAAGCTGAGTTTGTATTGATGGAGCTGACAGAGTTTAAGAGCTGAAGTCAGCAGCATATTGGGTTTAATATTAATGAGAGTCTTTAACTGGTTCTGTTGGACAGGTTAACCTGCATCCTGTTGGCTTCAGCTCACATCTTTTACTCTTTCAGATTGGAGCGCTGTAGTTTGTCAAAGATGAGCTGTGATTATCTGGCCTCAGCTCTGAAATCCAACCCCTCCCATCTGACTGGATTGTACCTGGAAGGAAACGGCCTGAAGGATTCAGATGTTGAGCAGCTGAAGGATCTTGTAAAGAATGTATGGTAAGTAGATGAGTATTGAACCAAACCATTTGGCATATCTCCAGCAAAGGTTTGGATGCAGGAGATCCCAGAAGAGTCAGTGAGTTAAAATCAACCAAAGTTTATTAAAAGTACAAAATATATCTAGGAGATTCACTTGCAAATCAAACATGCATACAGGGTTACCTAATGGCAAATCCAGTGAGATTTGAAGTCTTTTGTGAGAAGCTCCTACTAGATCCAGTGTTCCCAGTACAGCTCTCTGAACAGGACTGAATGCTCTGTTGCTCTTTCTACCGGATGTGCTGTGTCACTGACTGCTACTGGATAGAGGCTGGAAAGGCTCACTGATCGGCTCTCTTCATCATTTTTCTCTCTGCAGGCTGAAGTGGACAGATTGATCTCTGTAGAGAATCGTCTCAGTTTCCTGCTGATCCCCAGAGTTTGAAGCTGCAACAGTTTGAGACTCAAATTAACTGGATCATGATCATGACCTTTGACCTGAAACAGGTGGGACCAAGTCAGTGTTTTGTAAGTCTCGAGTCTCTTCAAGTCCCGAGTCAAGTCTCAAGTAAAGACAGGCAAAAGTCAAGTCCCAAGTCTGAAACTTGGAATTTCAAGTCATTTCTAGTCTTTTTTTTAAAACAATGTTACAAATTTTAAATGTCAATAATAGACCATGTGTTATTTTTTTAAAAGTGTATTTATCTCAAATCTTTATAAACACATGCAGCTGAATACAAAGTATTAAAAAAACAGTAGACTTAAAGCACTGACTGCAGTAAAAAAATCTGTTTACTGTCAGTAACATTTCCCAATGTAGACGTCTTCAAACACACCATCAATCCTCTGATGGAACTGGTTCTGGTTCAGTATTGTGATAGGTCAGAGAGAAACGATCTTGCCTGAGTTCAGGTACAGAAACTGCTTTCTGATCCGAACCCCCGTTCACTCTTCACCGACTATCCTCAGCCAACAAGTGTTAAATTGATGCAGTTCATATAGCATCAATTTATCCACTATATAAATTGATGCATATTTATATTGTGTGACAAAGCATAGCATACAAGTGAAAGCTGCACCTGTCAATACGGAAAGAGAGAAATAAATTAATGAAGTCCACTTTATAAATATGTTTAGAGTTTTGGGTGAAATATCAAGTCTTTTTAAGTAAACAGGTTTAAGTCCAATTCAAGTCCCAAGTTATTGGTGTGAACGTCAAAGTCAAGTCTAAAGTCTTAATATTAATGACTCAAGTCCAAGTCATGTGACTCGAGTCCCCACCTCTAACCTGAAAGGTTTTCATCCTATTTATTTTCTCATGTTTGTTATTTAGTGTCTGATATTGTTTGTCTCCTTGGATTAATAAAGATCTAATTCAAACTCGGATCCATTTAGTGTCTTCATTGAGTTTTGATCAGATTTAAAGTTGATATTTTTTCTTATTCATTTTCACCCAGAAATATGAAATTAATATCAATTCAAGTGTTTTTAAATTCCTCTGACACGTTCAACCATTCAATGACTCTGAGAAGCAAACAGGAAGTTGATTATCTAAAGGTGCTCCTCCTTCGTCCAATCAGGCGCCATCTTTTCTCAGCTCTTAGTTCCTCATTGGTGCAGCAGAGGAGTCATGTCTGTGTCATCTGGCAGTTGTAGTCTTAGTACTGCAGGTGTTTAAACCAGAACCAGGTGCCAGCTGGGTTCTGCATCTCCTGGCCCAGTTAGCTGGTTCTGGACTTTGCCGCTAAGCTCCGCCCACAACGGGAAGCTTAATGACGTCAACACTATGCTGACAGTTCAGCGCTGAGGATTTTGTTCTGGTTCTGGGTTTTCTCTCCTACATATGGACAGTATTGCAAGACAACAAAACATCGCAAGGCAATGATGTTCCCTTGAATGCTGCATTACAACTCATTGATATGTGCCTCACTGATTGTTTCATGACCATTATGCCTGAAAACATCAGAGCAGCACAGCAAGAAGATTTAGCTACTAAAGAGATTGTATTGCTAAAACACAGAAACTGGAGTCCAAATGAAAAAATAAAAGAACCATGTATATAGAAACAAAGACACTGCTGAATGAGTAGAACAAGTTAGTTGTCTAAAATGGACTACTTTTCTGGGAAACGCAACTAAACAGACAGCTGGTTCTCATGAAAAACTCAAATCACTAGTGTTAAAGAGCTGGCATGATGAATGACATGAGCCATGTCGGTCCTGCCAAGGTGATCTATCTTACTTGAGAATGCTTTTCCTGGCCAAACATGCAACAAAACATTGAGGATTATGTGACAAAGAAATGTCCTACAGAAAGCTCCAATGGGATAAATCGCAACTAGTGCGTCATTTGAGTTGGTTTTGATTGATTCTTTGCATTTGAAGCCAAGCATAGGAGGACATGAGTATATTCTGGTCGTCACTGACCACTTCACTCGCTTTGCACAAGCGAACCCAACAAGAAACTAATCCAGAAAGACGGCAGCTGAAAAGACATTTCAATATTTTAGTAGTTTTGGGTACCCAGAGAAACTCCATCACGATCAAGGACGTGAGTTTGATAATAGCTTATTCCAAAGGATATAACAATGAACGTCACAGGTTTGATTACTGGCCTGATGACCTTTGATGCATGTCTTCTCCCTCTTTCATTACCTATTTTCCTTTCTAATCACTCTCAAATAAAGGCCACCTGAAGAAGAAGAGTCCGGGTTAAACTATAACTGCATAACATTTGGATCTGCTGCTCAATCATCTTTAAAGTGGCTAGATGTCATCCAGTCTAGAGCAAATAGATTATCGGAGGTATCGAAACATCACCAGGGTGTGCTGTTCTAGTTGAAATAGGGGAGATATGAAATATTTGTGCCATGAGAAATGAACGCGAATCAATGGTTTTTGCTGAATGGAATCAGCAGAATCTGGTGCTGCTGTTGAGTCTGAAGCTGTGGGTCAAGTAAAGTGGTTCATGATGAGCTGTTCAAACTCTAATATGTTACAGTCAGGGGTGAAAGTAAGGGGGTACGGCAGGGTACTGCGTACCCCTAAAAGATTTAGCGGGAGTTTGCAGTACCTGCAAGAGGAGCGGCTGTCTGCTGTAAAAAAAAAAAAAAAAATCAATGGACTGTGCAGCCTTGAGTGCACCCACTAATCAGCCGTGACTGGTTAGTTTTTCAAGAACAATCTAAAACAGACTTAATCAGTTAATAAATAACTTTTTTCCCATTTCTTATTGTTCCTGAACTGTTCGTGCTTTGCTAGAGCAGCGGTGCAATATGTCGATCGTGGAAGATTTTGAGTCGATCTCAGCACGTCCTCCTCTGACTGGCTTAAAACGTTTGTAACTTTATTAAAGAACACCAACAAAACAACAAAATCAACAAAACGTGTTCAAATTAATGACCCAACAACAATAATAATCTCAGTGATTATTGTTTCAACAAGGTGTTGCGCAATTCTGTGCGTTTCGGTTCCATTACCAAAATAACTAGCAGAGCAGAAGTTTAAAATTAACAAATCAACCATCGCTGTGTTCATGAGAGGTTTATCAATGATCGCAAAATAAATATCAAGCCTGTAAACCTGATATCGTAACGGACTGAATGTTTTTAAGTAATCCCTGGTCGGCTCGTGGAGCGCAGGAGGTTGCCCTGGCAACGTTTGTGTTTAAATGACAGAGAGAGACGGAGAGTAATAAGGTGCGAGTGGTTTTGAGTTGATTACCTGTTCGGGTTGTTTTACCTTTGCTGTGGCGCGTCACAGCCGCTGTAATTTCTGAACGTTAAAATAAACGAAAAACTTGAATTAATTATCTTGTTCTTTGTGACTATACGTCATTCACAACAAACATCAAACACGATAAATACGTTTCATTAAGCATTTAACAAACAAATGACTTCTACCGGGATAATTATGTGAAATTAAATTAATTGTCTAATATAAAAAAATAGTTTGGTGCTGTCGGGTCAGAGTCTGAGAGGCTTTTCCTTTATCAAACTTTTTTAAACCTTATTTAGTGGACATATTAATGTTGATTTGATTTTCTCCAAAATAATAACCTTTTTCAACCTTTATAGCTCCATTGTTGTAAATGAGAAGCTAACTGACAGCGAAATAAAATCCAGTCCAACATCTGGTGTGAGGTGATTCCTCTGGAACCTGTTGGAGGAAAAACATCCAACTTCAGAAGCTTTAACTTAACAGAGCTCTGTGGTTCCTCCTATCAGTATGAGAGTCAGGATGAGGAGGCACCATGTTAGGAAGATGTTAGGAAGATATATACATATATATATATATTCATTTATTTTTATTGTCATAGTACCCCCCAAAATTTTAAACTTTCACCCCTGGTTACAGTGGCACTGACAGTTACATTTATTTACTCGGGAAAAGAAGCTGTTATATAAGTAATGACAACACTAAGTATAAAAATAGACACCCCAACATTATTTTTCTTTGTCCTTAATGTCTTATTATAAGTTCTTCAGTGCGGTTCCACAAACAGCCGCTAGGGGAAATGTTGGCAGATTGGGACACAAGAATATACCGTCCTGTCAAATGCTAAAGGAAGCTGAGCTCATCGTGTGTGATTCATCTGTTCTACATCACAGGTCAGTTAAATATATTTTCATCTATGTAATAAATGTGCAGGAGGTTAAAGAGTAGGTTTTTTTGTGTGTAAGAGATCAAATATTATTCCGTTAAAACAGTGGATACAGTTAAAAGCTTAAATGCCTTAATATAAAAATATGTATTATTTGTGCAGAATAGATGTTGTAAAAGTTAATAATAAAAAGCCATCTGTGAATAGATTTTGTTATTAGATCAAATTCATGTTAAATGGAGCATGACATAAGAAAGAGGATGAGATAGCCATTTGTGATGTAGTCAATCTGAATGTTAGCTATTGCAGTTATTCAGTGGTACCTGAGGTTTTTGATATCTGAAGTATTACTGCATATGAAGTATTGTACATGGAGTATGTTGACAACACAGAATATAAACATCCTGAACATCCTTGTTAGATGCTAAAGGAAGTTCAACGTGTGTCTCATCTTTTCAAATCACAGCATCACACGTTGAGAGACAGAGTAAAATTACCACATTAGCCCATCCCAGGTTTCTGGGCACCACCACCATTAAATGTACTTTGGATACAAAGATGCATGAGTCATGTCTATTGTACTTCCGGTGAACATCCTTAGAATTTGCTAATGTGTGGCTTTTTATTGCCTTAATTTTATTCATCTGTGGAGCTAAACATTCCTTCTCATGCATCAGAGGCTGATTGACTTTCTGGTTCTCCTAATGTCTGCTGGGCTCTCAGTTTGGTTACCATTTTTTGCTTTTGGTATTAACCAACCACTCAGGTTGATACAAAAAAGTAGAGCCTAAAAGTAAAGAATGCTGAAATCAAGAACATAGTTGACAAGTTCGGCGACCAGGAGTGTCTATTGGGGCCAGCCAGGGAACTGGTTCCCTGAAAGGGCATTTTGCCCCCTACCTCCCTCTGCCTGCTTTCATCACACCACCACTCCTGCAGAGCCTCACAGTAGATAGAGGTGTGATGGAGGGAAGCTTCTCAAGCTCTTCAGTCTCATGGTGGCCTGGGCTCAAGTTTCATTGTACAACTTGAACTTATGACAGCCCATGAATATTCAGAAGGTGTTCTTAAAATTGTGTAAAAAGCTGGTTTTGAAGGAGTTTTCACTGTATTATACTGGTACAAAGATAAATAATGACACACCTGATCTCCTTTATTCATATCAGAAACTATGGCCTCCTCCAGCTCTCTCTCCAAGGCCAACACCACCTTTTCTCTGGCTCTCCTCAGAAAGCTGAGTGAGGACAACAACACTGCAAACATCTTCTTCTCTCCTTTCAGCATCTCTTCAGCTCTGGCTATGATGATGCTGGGAGCCAGAGGAGACACAGCCACTCAGATATCAGAGGTGATTTTTATCCATTAATCAAGACACTGATGAATAAAAAACGTAGATGCTTGTATGTAATATTTGTTAAATTTTGTCCGCAGTGTTTGAAAACCCACGATTGTCAGGATGATGTCCACACTCTGTTTGCCAAACTGCTGAGTGAGATCAACAATCCAGAAGCTCCATTTGCTCTCAGTGTTGCCAACAGACTGTATGGACAGAAGTCCTTCAACTATCTGCAGGTAAATGGGTGTTGGTGGACATTGTCATGAGCATTTAGACCTTAGCTAGAGAATGTTTTCAGGATGAATTCATGGATCTTCTGTTTGTTCTTCCAGGAGTTTTTAACCCAAACAAAGACTCACTACAACTCAGAGCCGGAGGCTGTGGACTTCAGAACCAGCAGTGAGGAAGCCAGGGTCAAGATCAACAACTGGGTGGAGGAAAAGACACAAGGTGGATCACACACACTGACACACACACCATCAGTTCATGACTCCAACTAACCCACACGATGATGATGAACTCTAAGTATCAAGAGCTCCATCTAGTGGAACAGTGTGTTATTGTCATGTTGTTAAAAGCTTCAGTCTCTGGTGTTGGTTCGGATCCATGTTGCCTCCATGTTGCCACCAGGTAAAATCAAGGATATGGTTCCTGAGGGCGGAGTAGACAGCATGACCAGGATGGTTCTGGTTAATGCCATCTACTTTAAAGCTGCCTGGGATGAACCGTTCTGGAATCATCATACTAAAAAACATCAGTTTAAACTCAACAAGGTGATGTAACATGAACACAGTTTTTCAGGGTTTGAATCAAAATAAATATTTGCTTCTCTTTTTGTCAGCCTTCTTTTTCTTTGTATGCTAATTAACTCTGAAAACTTTTTCTGTGTGTCTAAATAAAACTACAGAACCAGTACAGATGATGTAACAAAAAGATTATTTCCCCTTCAGCGTCATTGATGAAGTCAACTGTCAGGTAGTCATTCACATTCCCTGATAATCTATCAGAGTCATCAAACTTTATATAAACACTGACAGTGAATTCATAGTGTTTTTCTTTGCTGTAATGTCTGAAATGTTTCTGCTGGACAGATCCTGGAGATGCCTTACAAAGGGAAGGAACTGAGCATGCTCATCATTTTACCCAGCGACATAGGAGACGATACAACAGGTCTGGAGAAGGTAGGACTCTCTCAGTCTCACAGATTAATGAATCTCTATCTTCACACTGATGCATCTGATGATTGATATATTGTCCACTCAGCTGGAGAAATGTCTGACCTATAAGAAATTCATGGAGTGGACTCATCCAGACAAGGTGGAACGCTGTGAGGTCGTGGTGAAGCTGCCTCGATTCAAGCTGGAGGAGACGTATGACCTGAATGAAGTCCTGAGCAGCATGGGCATGGTGGACGCTTTTGACCAGACTAAGTGTGACTTCTCTGGTGAGACTTGTGGAAGGAGACTGAGATGTTTCAGATGTAGTTTGGTTGATTGTTAGAACAACCAGCTGTGCTCCGATGCTGCAGCGATGACGTCTGTCATATGTTAGATCCAGGCAGCAGTTTATTGATCCGTCCTCTCTGGAGGAAAACTATAAACTACATGAAATAAGGAGGAAGATGCAGTCACAAAACCAGGCTCTTATTAATGAAAATTTATATTTATTTTCATTATATTTTATGTATTTATGGTGTATAATTCTGCGATGTGTCTTTTCTTACCTGTTACAGGTATGTCTGGCAACAAAGAGCTCTTTCTGTCCAAAGTCTCCCACAAGGCTTTTGTGGACGTGAACGAGGAGGGAACTGAAGCTGCTGCTGCTACTTATGAAAAAATGTTTTTTCTGTGTTATAGACCACCATCATTCTTCACTGCAGACCACCCCTTCCTCTTCTTCATCCGCCATAACCCGACCCTGAGCGTTCTCTTTGCTGGACGCTTCTGCTGCCCTGAGTGAAATTTGTCTCTGCGAGATGAAAAGTTAGATTTAACACAGCAGATATTTAGTTACAAATTACATAGAGACCAGTAAATGTCTATCCAGCTAGTCAAATATTATCATGCAGATAATGAAGACATGGCAGTTAAAACCTAATAATCTGCCAAATATTGCTTTAACAAGGAGGTCTAGATTAGATTTCTTTTTTTTTTTTTTTTTTTTGTTAGTCGAACTCGGGTTAGTAGTTAATATTGCAAAAGATAAACTGGGGATTCTATTATGTGTAATAGAATTAATTACACATAATTAACTGTTAATTAACAGTGCACTTATTCATATCACATGTAATATAAATATGTATGTGTCGTGGCTCTTACGTTTCTACAAACTTATGTTGAAATAGGTTCTTGTGAATCTTTTCACAAATGTTTCACATACTGTAAAATGTATCAATCAATCTGAAATAAAGTTCAGCTGTTCTATCAGGTTCTTCTTGACATTTTCCTCATGTCTCCACTTCACTGAAACACTGTAGCCATAATAAAAGATGGCGGTGGGAGTATCATCCTCTCGAGTGACTCTCTCGATATTCTTTACAACTTTAGCATTTGAATTTTGGACAATGAAAAATAAAGAGTGGAAAAAACTTTACACCTGACTGCAGCCTTTGTATTTTTTTCAACTCATTGATATTCAATATCAGTTTTGACATTAAGGAAAAGTTCAAGTGCTATTATCTAAGAATTGTTAGGAAATTAACATTAAAATATGCTAGTTTTAAATTTAACCATATGTACAATATTATATAAAATCATCAGCGTTTTAAAATAAGAACATTGGGTTCCAAGTTGCCTATTTGTTACTTTAGGTTTAATGCAGGAATCTGTTTTTTGATGAATCGCTCAGAAAAGGAAACAGATGCTCAGCAGTTCAGATAAAAACAGAATGGAAAAGACAAGTTCTGTCTGTTCACATAAGTCAAATTCTTTGGTGATTTTCTAGGGGTAAGGAAGACACTTAAAACCTGGAGAAAAACAAAACAAGGTCTAGGTGAAAAATAGATCTCTTTCTGACAGCTAGGGTCTTTGTTCAAATGTTTAGAAAGGGAGGAACAGGAGACATTCCAGATGTAACCAACATGAGAAATCCTGTTTGAGAATGACCTTTGCTCTCTGACTTTTACTCATTTTGGACCTTTGCTCTTTCTCTCTCTTCATCTTTGGTTTTGAATAGGTCTCAAAGAAGGTGACAAAAATCATTTAGACCATCCCATCTAGGTAATTTGAAACTGCTTAGAGGTTTAGAAGGAGAGGACACACCTTCAATGCATATATTAAAATTAGGAATACACCTAATGAAAACCTCCACTTCACAGAAGCAAATCGAATTGCTTTGTTTGCAGCCGCATGAGCAATTCCCAAAGGCGCATTTGCTTTTTCTCTTATTTTGGTATTTTGTTCATTTTTCTACTTTTCTCAGGTAATTAATGTCTGTTTTATGGTTTGGACTTCTTGATGGTTTGGGTGTGATGCTGATCTGTTTTTCTATGCATTTAATTGTCTGAATAAAACCCTGGATATGTCTGAAATTGAATGGCGACTGGTTGTTCTCTGTGTGGTTTCCACTTTGTACATGAGGAACCCTGAATTCGGGACACTAGAGGAAAACAACAAGCTCATATCATAAGCAGCTCTAGTAAATCACCACAAAAATGATGTAATATCAGGGAAGATGAGTATTTATTTAGTTATTTGGGTCGGTCGCGAGTGTTTCGGCTCTTGCAGACGGCTCTTTGAAGTGAACGACGGGAGACGGCTCTTCCCTTATAATGAGGAGCCGTTCTTAATTATCACGGGTGGGGCTACAAACCCAGCGCAGCAAGCACATCATGTGAGAGGTGGAGGCAAAGAGTAGAAGAGAGAGGAAGCTGTCTCACAGTGTTTTCCCTTTTTCCTGCTTAGCTCTCACACTGTAATTGGTTCCGCGCTGAATGGAGTCTGCTCACGGCAGAACTTTGTTT
This sequence comes from Poecilia formosa, assembly GCF_000485575.1. NCBI lineage: Eukaryota > Metazoa > Chordata > Actinopteri > Cyprinodontiformes > Poeciliidae > Poecilia > Poecilia formosa. The sequence goes on along the minus strand of NW_006800047.1, from coordinate 375,133 downwards.
TCAGGTGAGTTCATCTCCTCAGTAAATAGACATGATGGGGAGGAGAGAGTGTGTGGCAAAAACACGCGCTTCTTTGGGAGCCGAGCCACAAGAGCCGGCTCTCTGAAAAGAGCCGAAATTCCCATGATTACGGGACAGCCAAGTCAGAATGACGTCACTACACAGCAGCTGTCGGAGCGGCGAGCCGCTATATCTGAGCTGAGTTTTGGGATGTTTTTAGTAGAATCCTGACGCAGCAGCAGCAGCAACAATGTTCAGCTCTGCTTGTTGTTTCTCCTTAAAAGATGCGAACGAGGAAGAAACGTCGGTCGGAGAAACAGGCACGTAAACAAAACTGATTTGTTCATCTTACATCTGGAAGTAAAACAAGGGAAAGGACGGTCCTCAGATTTTGGGTACAGACAGGCAGTTTTAACCGGGATGGAGGCCCACGATGGGTCGAGTGGAACAACTGTGACATTTCCGACTTCCTCCGATGGACCCCACGAGCGACTTTATAAGTTTTTCATTGTTTTGTTTTGGATTTTTTTTTCTATTTTTATTTTTTCTTTCGTGGTTTTCGGAACTGACCCCGCCTTTCATACAGCTCCTTAACATCTCTTTATCTGTTTATCATTACAACAGGCGTCATTTGTTTTGCTTGGTGTGAGTCTGGGTAAACTCTGTGGAGCTAATCAGACAATAGTGAAATCTCAGATGCGATTTTTCTTGTGCTAAAGCCAAAATTTGAACTAAATATGTAGTGAGCTTTGGTCATTACAGTTACATTTATACAAAAATCTGGCTCATGGGAAGCAAAGGAAGCTGGAGTGTAAAACTTGTCCACAGCATCGTATCTTTTCGATATGATTCTCAAAAGATCCCACTTTATTGTTATATAACTTAGAGTTTAACCATTTTATTTTAAGCAGTTAGACGTTCAGGTCTGTCCTTTTCCCAAACCTACCTAACAAACAGACAGCAATCAAAACAGTTTGTCAGTGATTAGAGTTGATGATCTGTTCAAGATTTCCAAGGAAAACACTGTCATTTAAACAGAGCAGCACTATTATGAATGTAGGCTAAAGGTTGCATCTGATTATGGCAAGTTAACAGTGACTAATAAGAAAATGTTTTCACTTCCTTCCCTTTAGAAACAATGGCCTCCTCCAGCTCTCTCTCCAAGGCCAACACAACCTTCTCTCTGGCTCTGCTCAGAAAACTGAGTGAGGACAACAACACTGCAAACATCTTCTTCTCTCCTTTCAGCATCTCTTCAGCTCTGGCTATGGCGATGCTGGGAGCCAGAGGAGACACAGCCACTCAGATATCAGAGGTGATTCTACACATCGAACAAGATGCAGCTGAACAGAGAATGTGGTGGGACACAACTGAAATAATGTAAAACAATTTGTCCACAGTGCTTGAAAATTCAGGATTGTCAGGATGATGTCCACACTCTGTTTGCCAAACTGCTGAGTGAGATCAACAAGCCAGAAGCTCCATTTGCTCTCAGTGTTGCCAACAGACTGTATGGAGAGAAGTCCTTCAACTTTCTGCAGGTAACCATGAAGATCACATGGATACATGGTGAATGTTTTCAGGATGAATTCATGGATCTTCTTTTTGTTCTTCCAGGAGTTTTTAACCCAAACAAAGACTCACTACAACTCAGAGCCGGAGGCTGTGGACTTCAGAACCAGCAGTGAGGAAGCCAGGGTCAAGATCAACAACTGGGTGGAGGAAAAGACACAAGGTGGATCACACACGCTGAATCACACACACACACACACACACCATAGGTTCATGACCCTGACTATCCCACACAGTGTGAACTCTAAGTCTTAGAGTCTAAGGATCAAGAGCTTCATCCAGTGGAACAGTGTGTTATTATTATGTCATTAAAAGCTTCAGTCTCTCTGGTCTTGGTTCTGATCCATGTTGCCTCCGTATTGTCACCAGGTAAAATTAAGGATATGGTGGCTGAGGGTGGAGTGGACAACATGACCAGGATGGTTCTGGTTAATGCTTTGTACTTCAAGGGCGACTGGTTTATGCCGTTCTCCATGGAGAAAACATACAAGTCTAAATTTAGACTCAACAAGGTAAAACATTAATTTAATTAATGTTAACTGATGTTGTGAGTTTAAGAAATTGAATTCCATGATCAGCTATGCAGAGCGACTTGGAACGCACAATTTTCAGCTTGACTTTCCTCACCTGTCAGTTGGAAACTGAAAAATAGTCACCACACTTTTACCAACTGAGCCACCTTTCGCTTTGTTTAGTATTTTTTCCAACAAAAAAAATTGAATTGGCAATATTTTGCCAAGCCTTTTTTCTTTTAGTTATTTTGGCTCACAATAAAATTAATTCAAAGTCTCATTATTGAGATGATGGGGGATGGAAATTCAAATATTCCTATCGGCAGGTCAAAACTTTAAAAACAGCAAATTGGCCACAAGTCCATCTTTAATCAGACGACACTGTTACCAAGTTATAATAAGTTGTGTGAAAGCAATGCTGTCAACTGGAGTCTCGCTTATTTCATCGTCAAATGTTTTCATTACAATTCTTGCGTTTCTTGTCTTTAGGTCGTCACTAAGCCGGTCCAGATGATGTTCCAAAAAAACTATTTCCACCATGCCTACATTTCAGAAGTCAGATGCCAGGTAATCAAGCACAAATTTGCTTAGTATATTAATTACTGCGATGATCAAACTTTGAGAGACTTGCAGTGATCCCAGCATTTACAATGACCTTCATGTTTCTACTGGACAGATCCTGGTGATGCATTACGAAGGATACAAGCTGAGCATGCTCATCTTTTTACCTAAAGGAATACGAGACAGCTCAACGGGGCTAAAAAAAGTGAGACAGAAATAAACATTAGCATTGTTATTATTACCACACATTTTAATGTTGTTATTAATACACAACTTGTATCTTGCCAGTTGGAGAAGCACCTGACCTATGAGAAATTCCTGAAGTGGACCCATCCTGACAACATGAAAGACACTCTGGTTGAAGTGAAGCTGCCTCAGTTCAAGCTGGAGGAGACATATGACCTAAACAAAGTCCTGAGCAGCATGGGCATGGCGGACGCTTTTGATATAAAGAAGAGTGACTTCTCTGGTGAGACATGAGGCCAGAAATCTTTTCTGGAGGCACACCGATGTTTACAAATACACATCTTAGTTTTTCCTGTTTGGTTTACTGATTTTTAGTGTTTCAGATATTCAGACAAATTTGAATATCAGACAAATATAACTTGAGAAAATACAAAAAGAATTTTTTCAAGTTTTTTAATGATGATGAAACAGGTTGAACATAGCAACCTGCTGTTAATTGCCCCAAAAATTGAATCAGGAATTCTTTGTGATTAATCACATTATTTAGAAAGCCGAGTTCAGTTTTCTGTGATGGACTTATGACATATCCAGGGAGTAGCCCACCTCTCGCCCACTGACCCCTGGAGATAGAACCCAACCCAGCAAGGACAGTCGGGTGTAGACGATGGATGAATGGTTGGAGTCAGGCTTTGGGACTCCAATGAACCAAAGGGAGAATCATTTACAATGAATGGAGAAGATTTGTAAAATACACTGTGATCTTAAAGTCATTTCTACTTGAGAACCCTCCATTGTGACTGAAATACAGCAATCCTCCAAAGAGAAGTGTTTCAAAGCCATATTACCTGATATTAAAATTGCATTGCTCAGAGACAGTTGTTGCTGTTAATCTTGGCACCAGTAATTATTTAAAAGGAGCATTTACTTTTTTCTACCCAGGCTGAGTTTGTTTGAATGTCTTTTTAACCCTTTTAATCATTATTTGAAACTTGACACTATTTGTTAACCTTTGATTTCAAACTCAGGGTGTTGGGAGCTGAGACCAAACAATTACAATTCATCGTTTAAAAGAATATCTGGACTGGTGTTGCTGACTGTAAACACTAAGACCATCAGTGGTTACAAGCTGGTCTGGTTGAAGTTTTGACACGTAAAATGCAGCACTGGGATGATATTCTGTCCTTTGTGTCAGGAATGTCTGGAAACAAGGACCTCTTTCTGTCCAGTGTGTCCCACAAGGCTTTCGTGGAGGTGAACGAGAAGGGAACTGAAGCTGCCGCCTCCACTCAGATGCGTTTCCGTTGTGGCAGTTCATTCCTTCCTCGAATTAATATTCCGATTAGCTTCACTGCAGACCACCCGTTCCTCTTCTTCATCCGCCATGACCCCACCAAGAGTATTCTCTTCGCAGGACGCTTCTGCTCCCCTTAGTGCGCTCTGTCTCTTTTAGAGCAATGACTGCATCATGAAAGGTTGCATCAGCTGCAGTATTGTCATTTTTTTTTCATGACATATTAGGTCAGAGTACACTGAATAAATGTTGTGAGGATCAAGCCGCCTTACGAAGTTTTATGCACTGTTTTTATAGCAAGATGACTGAAGTTGCTAGAGTTAGAAACTTTCAGAAGCTCTGATTCTACCAAAAAGTAAACTTTCTAATAGTTTAAGTCACAAAAGATATTGAGGTAGTAATAGAAGTATAAACATATTCATCCTATCCCCTTCTTATTTGTCTTTTTTCCATTAAATTAGGACTGAAAAAAAAGTTTTCTGCTGCTTACCTACAGAGGTCTTTCATTTCTGTCATACCTCAGGTGTTTAAATTGATGTAATGTTACATATTTTTATACTTTTATAGGAGGGCTTGTCTTTTTGATGTATCTATTGCTTTACTTCTGTTCCTTTGTTCTTCCTGCAAATCATTTTAAATGTTTATTAATAGTGCTTCACAAAAAAACTTGCACGGACGCACCTTGAAGTATTAAGCTCCTTTAAAAACAAATATTTTCTAATAGGAAAGTTGGAATGTTGATTATTTTTATGATGGGCTATATCTACATAAGTTCTCTCTCAAGCAAACACATAATAAATTTTATTTGTTGAAGCTACTTGAGAAATATTTGTGTGTGAATGTTGCTAACTAGCCATACCCAAAGGTGATGTGGATTAAACTGAGCAGAAGGGAAGAAAGGCTCACGTTCAACCAGATCCCTGCAGCTTTCCACTAACCATCCAAAAAGCTGCACCAGAATATTTTTTTTTTACATATTTGTTAAAACTGTCACTATGTTGCAACAGTAAGCTATAAGACAGATAATGTGTGAAAAAATCAAGGTGCTCTGCCTTCTCGCAGTGCTAACTGAAACAACCAATCAGAGCCAGGAGGCATGTCTTAGCGCTGTGTGTTTGCTGCAGCTGGCACAGCCTGTTGGGAATCCTCAAGCTAGTTAATGTGGTCACCAAAGATGGTAGATAAATAATTTTCCTTTATTAGTAAGTTGTTTCTCTGCCATTAGCACATTTAGCAGGATGTCCATGAGTCAAAGCTGCCTGAAAATGACCCTTTGATCAAAAATGGCTGACTTGCTGTTGTGTTTAGAGCATACCTCCAACAGACTTTTTTTTTTTTGTCTTAGTGGTTTCTACCTGTGTACCAAGTTTCAGCTTTGTACGATCTACCATTTGGCTCATCTCACATTAGGGGGCGATGTAGAGCCGCCCGCTTTTGATTTCATTAAAATTCTAGAAATTTCACGTGGAGGACATTTTAAAGTTTAAGAGTTTTCATACATGTTCAGGCCTCCAAACGGGCTTCTTTTTTGGGAGGAGATAAATGAACATTTGGATTCCAACTGGTCTTCAGAGCATTTTTACCTAATTCCATTCTTGTTGAAAACTAGTTTTCTGTACCTACCTCACCCAAAAGGACCAGTCACAACAGAGCTTTCACACACATATGTTCCCTGAAGGGCACAAACCGACTGTGCTCATCTGAATATGACACTGCCAAGAGTAATCTCTCTCTGCCATAGAAACCCATCTTGATCATGTCAAGCCTCTGGTGTCTTTCCATAAGCAGAGTTTTTCCATAATTCTCAAAGAAGGATGATGTCCACACTCTGTTTGCCAAAATGCAGAGTGGGCTCAACAATCTAGAAGCTACATTTGCTCTGAGTGAATTTCAGTATGTAAATAGTATGTTACAAGTAATATACGAAGCAAATGTACAAGTCGTCTTGTATTAAAACAAGCTATTAAAGTTGCAATCTATTAAAGTAGCAAAACGTAGTGCATTTCAGTTTCAGTAATTAATAAAATTGTACTTGAACTACACCTACATAAGCAAAAATAAAGACTAGAAGTATATAAATGGAGAATTGGTAAGATAAGAGTGCATTTGTGGTATACTGCAAAGGTTCTTAATAAACCAAAAACAGAACTACAGGTATGTACTTAGTACATTATTAGTACTAATAGATTGGTGTACTTGTTTCATACTTAAATGGATATTTTTGTAAACTTAAAATTGATTTTAGAAAAGTATTTGTTTATTAACGGAAATCTGTTTAGTGTAGTCTAACAGAGCATTAGCTTAGCATACCTTCTAGTACACTACTGCATGGCACATAGTAGAACTTGCTATACTTAAGCTGATAGTCAAGTATTCTTAATGAAATAAACTTCAACTTTACCAGTTTTTAAAGGGGCTGTGAGTGTTTCTATTAAGAGGTAACATTCTGCTTTACTTCAGGGCCTTTCTCACCAGCTCTGCTGTCTCTAGGTTGGGATTTCTCTGCTGCTGGTTTGGATGTTATGTGGCTCGTTGTTGTGTTGTGAAGAATCTTCCAACGGGTATTTCAGCATTTTCCGGTTCTTTGTGCGAAGAGGAGGTGCCACCACTTTGCCCCAGGACAAGTAAGAAAGAGAAATATCTCCTATTCATGGGAAGTTCTGCCAGAAACTAGGTGACAAATTAAACTAGGTGGTTCTACATTAAACTGTAGTTGAAAACTTAATCTATAAACTTGAATCAATTCTTCTCTCGACACAATCTTAGCCAAGCTGTTGTAAATGATGAACTCATAAGTTGGTTAATCTGCAATATAAATATGACCTAAAGTTTTAAAAGGTCATTGTTCGTTGTCACTCATCTGGTTACCTAGACACACCCCAAAATCCCTATTGCCGCAGGGCAGAGTTATGCAAATATATGATACTCTGCTTTAAAACAAGATTGTCCTGAAAAATGAAATAGGATCTGATAAAAACACATACTCAAAGATGGAGGAGTTTAGATTTGGCAGTTCCAAGAACCAGTTTCCTCTATTTATCTCACCCAGAAGGACCAATCACAACACTCACAAAAATGAAAACGCGTTCCTTTTCAGGGCACGTGCCGACTTGAGTGTGCTCACCTGAATACGACACTGCAAGGAGTCGTTCGCTCTCTGCCACAGAAACAGCCCTGATCGCTTCAAGACAACACGGATCTTTTGGTAAGTAAAGTTTTCCTTCTCTTGGGAATATAAAAATTGTTCTGTTTAATGGCTAAACATTTATTACACGAATGGGATCTGGTCACACACAGATAAGTTTCATTTTACACTGAGTGTGTTAGGAAGTGTGGATAACTAGTATGTCAGCAGAGACTCACCGTAGAGCGAGGAATGAATACTAGTCTGAACAAAGTCATGCAGCTTGAAAATGACTGTTTTATCCTTGGTTTACGTCAGAAACTATGGCCTCCTCCAGCTCTCTCTCCAAGGCCAACACCACCTTCTCTCTGGCTCTGCTCAGAAAGCTGAGTGAGGACAACAACACTGCAAACATCTTCTTCTCTCCTTTCAGCATCTCTTCAGCTCTGGCTATGGTGATGCTGGGAGCCAGAGGAGACACAGCCACTCAGATATCAGAGGTGATCTTGTGCTTTGATATCTGGTCTATGTTATTTTGTACAGTGCTCTTTTTTTTCAGTCATTTGCTAGCTAGTAGATAACCCAAAAGCTTATAACGATGTTACATTGCGCTTAACTTTTTTTGAACATGTCTTATGTCTCCACAGTGCTTGAGAATCAAGCATTGGGAGGATGATGTCCACACTCTGTTTGCCAAAATACTGAGTGAGCCCAGGTGAAAAAAAGTATACTTTAGTATATTTCAAACATACTTATATTTGTCAAAGTACATTTTAAGTAAGTATTAAATGTACTACCTATAAATATATCTGAGGTATACTAAAAGTATACTTGTACCAATTTTGAAATTAGAACTTTAAACACACTTAAACATAATTGTACCGAAATACACCTTTAATAAATATACTAAATAAAAGTATACTTTAAATTAACAAAATATATATTTGCCCAAGTGTAAAAATACACTTGCTCAAGTATGTTTAAAATATATTTAAAATATACTTTGTGTATGTTTTAAAATATACACTCAAAATAGATTTTTTAAAAATTCACTTAACACTACTTTAAATGATTAATTTCACTATGTTTTAAATTACATCTCAGTGTAAATTTTAGGCTAATAAAGTATGCCTTTTTAACATGTTCTTTATTTAACCAGGTGAACCCTGTTGAGATCCAGATCTCATTTTCAAGAGGGACCTGGGCAGAAGTCTGCAACATGCAGCAACCTGATTACAAAATTAAACTAATTAATATATATGCAGAAGTATGTCTTTTAGGCACCTAAAAAGTACTTTTCATGTAATTTTTAGGCATACTTTTTAAGTATGCCTTTTTAGGTGCCTTAATAATCTTTTACTATTTTTGTTAAAATTGCAGAGAATAAAAAAATTATAATCATGGTGTAATGTTTAAGAAAGTACCCAATCCATTTTCAGATATGACGTAAGATCTATAATCAATAGAATTAGCTCCAGTTCATACTCCAGACCAGATGGTGGCGGTATTGCACAGTTTCATAAAAAAAATTAAATGAAAAAACGCCATAAAGAGAAGAAAAAAATTTGAACGTAGGGAAGATCACAGACATAATATAAGAGTAGACCCCGCATTGGCCGCTCCGGCGCAGGAAATACGGCGGCCATCTTGGAGCGGTATACCCCCCTACTTTGCTCAATCAAAACAGCAGAAGATGCCTCAGCACTGAGGGATATTGTTATTCGCATCTATGGATTATTGATGTGAGGGCTCCACAGACAACATTTCACAAGTCACACTTAAATTTTCATGTTCATTGTGTTCATTTTGACGTGTAAACTGATAATTTATGTAAAGTTCATAAAGTTGTGAGTAAAATTGGACAATTTTAAAATGTCAGTAATAAAACAAAATATTTGAATTACCTTGAACATTTTGTGTAATTAATCTTTCCATGTAATTGTAGCCTAAAACAATGTAAGTACTGTAGTGTACTTATGCATGTAATGTACAAAATAGGAAAGTATGAATAAAGATGAATTATGAGTAATTCAAATTGTACTTTATTAGCAATAGGAGTAAATCAAAACTAAAAGTTAAGTGTAATTTAAATACATTACTAATATATTAGTAGTATATTTAAAATATATTTAAAGCATATTAAAAGTATATTTTTTATATAATTCTGACAGAATTAGTACACTCAAAATATACTAATCAAGCTCTTGAATACTACATAAAAAAGTATACAAAGTACTACTTGAAGTTGTTCCAAAAAAGTACGTTTAAGTATACTAAAAATTGTAATTTAATACTATTTAAATATACTAAGCACAGAAAAAGTTGTTCCAAAATAGTACAGTTTAAGTACATCAATCAAATTATGTTGAAATTCAGTATACTAAAGTATACTTTTTTGTTTTTACTAGGGAGCTCAGCAATCCAGAAGCTAAATGTGTTCTTAGTGTTGCCAACAGACTGTTTGGAGAGAAGTCCTACAGCTTTCTGCAGGTGAGAGTAATAATACACGTTTTCGTTACCAAATATATGTTCACTATGTGCTTTATTGGGTACACCTCTAGCAAGTCTTTTTAGCACAACTAGCGAATCATTCAATCAGACCTGGCATCCGTGGTGCAGAGTCCCACTCATTCAGCTGACTTGCTTTTGTTTAAAGTGAGAATAAGATTAGAAAAGAAAATGGATTTAAGTGACTTTGAACATTGCATTGTTGTTCGTGTTGGACAGGCAGTTTGTGAGTACAGTGATCCCTCTCTATAACGCGGTTCACCTTTCGCGGTCTCTCTGCTTCGCGGATTTTTTTTTTGTGTGTGTGTGTGTGTGCAGTTTTTTTCTCAGTGCATTGTGTTCTGCGTCCTGATTGGCTAAAATATACGTAATACAGATTGGCCATTCAGGAGATGAAAACTGAAACTTTGAATGCCTGCTGAAAAAAAACTGTGTTATAACACCTGAGGCTCTGCCGTGTGAATCTCGCAAAGCAGCTTGGAGGAGACGCTTTAATGACATGACTCCGGATGACATTAATGCCGTGATTGATGAACACGCACATCCATCCGCTGACCTGAAAACAGGTTTTGTTCTTTGGTTTCAATGTAGAGTATTTAATTATGCTGTGTAATAATTGTAAAAAAAAATAAAGGTAACTCTACTTCGCGGATTTCACTTATCGCGGGTTATTTTCGGAACGCAACCCCCGTGAAAAAAGAGGGATCACTGTACTTCAGAAACCGGTGATCTGTTAGGATTTTAAAGATTCAACCATATTTTTAGATGACGGAGCACTGTCTAGATAAAATATCCAGTGATTGGCTATGATTAACACAGATTCACCAAAATTAGACAAGAACAGATTTTAAGAACATTGTCTGGTCGTCACATAACTGGTTTCCTAAAACATGACAATGATTTGATTGTACCTTCTTCAGTCACTACTTCTCAATGTTTAGAACATGTCTAGAATATGGTGGAACAGGATAAAGGAAGACAACTGAATCTATTGTACAAAGAACTGAGGCACTTCTGAAAACAAAGCCTCTTTTGGTTTCAGACCTCTTTAGATAAAGTTTTCTTTACTTAAAAGCCTGTCAGGATACAAAGGTCAGTTTAAATTGTTTCATGTATGAAACATACCAAATACAATTTTTGGACAGATTCTGTAACACTAGGAAATCAGTAAAATTATACTAAAACTAATTAATCATCCTACAAAATCAGTAAGTAAATTAGTGATTGATTACAATTGTTTTCAGGATGAATTCATGGATCTTCTGTTTGTTCTTCCAGGAGTTTTTAACCCAAACAAAGACTCACTACAACTCAGAGCTGGAGGCTGTGGACTTCAGAACCAAATGTGAGGAAGCCAGAGTCAAGATCAACAACTGGGTGGAGGAAAAGACGCAAGGTGGCTCACACACACCATCAGTTCATCATATGACCCCAACTAACCCAATATCAATGTCAATTTATTTACAAAGCACTTTAAAAACAGGTATTAACTGCGCCAAAAGTGCTGTACAATATTCATAAACACCACAGATAAAAACACAATAATGATTAAGAACTGTAAAGATCATTAGCTCCATCTAGTGGAACAGTGTGTAATTGTGATTTGTTAATTAGGCTGTGTTTTCGGTGCTGATTCTCATCTGATCCGTGTTCTGCTCATGTTGTCAGGTAAAATCAGGAATATGGTGGTTAAGGGCATGGTGAACAACATGACCAAGATGGTGCTGGTTAATGCCATCTACTTTAAAGGCAAATGGAGTGTCCCCTTCCAGAGATCAAATACCCGTGAGGTTCAGTTTAGACTCAACAAGGTAACAATGGCCACCAATACAGAGTATTTTCTCAATATGTAGGTCTTTATCATTGCTGTTCAAAATAATGATCTTGCTTTTATAGTAACTGTGACGTGAAACGACTATGTTAATGTGGAGGGATTACTCCATCGTGTTCCCAAGCTACAAAGGATCTCTATACAGTTCTTCCAGGGTTTTCTTGGTCTGCCCAGTGAAATGTACAAACTTGAGGTGGTAAGAAGGAATCCTGAACAAAAGTCTAAACATCCCCAACTAAATCCATTGGGTGATAAGTACCAGAAGCTTCAGTCTTAGAGCTTCTGTCCATCAACCTCATCCCCTGAAATGATGTAACTACAAGGTTGTGATCCCATTCTTTACCAAGTACTCAAGACAGAACTCCAAAGGTCTGATGATATGATTGAAACAGTTGGTAAAAGGCCATCAGCTGGTTATGCTAGGTGCTCACATTCGTCTGCTAAATGGCCCCTTCAGTTTCTTTTGCATCAGAGACCAGCACAAAATTTAACCACTAGATATTAATCACCTTCAAGGAAGTGCCCTGGTCTCCATAGTCCTATCATTGTGATCTCTATAGTATCGTCATCGCCCAAACAAATGAGCAACAAGAGTCATGCAGTGCTCAAACCTCTCCACCATATTAGAAAAAAACCCCACTGTATTTTTGCCCAATTATTGATCTAACTTAACTCATAAAGAAAGGTATTGTTATTTTTTTTTCGGTTAATGAGCTCTTCCTGTGTTTGTCCACAGAAAGACACCAAACCCGTGCAGATGATGGAACTTAAAAGCCACTTCCACCGTGCCTCCATTGATGAAGCCAGTTGTGAGGTATTATTGACCTTGGAGCTCACAGGTGGAAGCTGAAATGATGTAATCAGAGACGTGTGAAGCGAGGCAGTTTGGAATGGGTTTTGAGGCGGGTTACATGTAAAGCAGCAGTACAACTCAAATCGCCTGACAGAACTTGCTCAGTGGGAAAATAACCAAACTTTATGAGGCGTCTCACTATGATTCAAGCATATTTGAGAGCCTGTACTTCTCTGTAATGGTCGTGCATCTTTTATTGGACAGATTCTGGAGATTCCCTATGAAGGGAAGGCCCTGAGCATGCTCATCTTTTTACCAAGACAGATAGAAGATAACGAAACAGGTCTGAAGAAGGTAGGGCTCTCTCTGCCTCACAGACTGATGAAACCTCACCACTGACACATATAATGATCGAGCTATCACCTGATCAGCTGGAGGACCTCCTGACGGCTGAGACATTCATGGAGTGGACTCATCCACACGAGATGGAAGGAGGTGAGATTGTCGTGAAGCTGCCTCGATTCAAGCTGGAGGAGAAGTATGAGCTGAACAAAGTCCTGAGCAGCATGGGCATGGTGGACGCTTTTGACGAGACAAAGTGTGACTTCTCTGGTGAGACATGTGGAAGGAGACTGAGATGTTTCAGATGTAGTTAAGTGGATTATGGGTGGAGTGGGGTCCATTAACTAGGCTTTTACGCTGTCAAATCATGATCAAGACTATTGCTTTCAAAATAGACTTGTTGATGACAGAAAATATCAGCCTGAAATTTAAGCTATATAAAACCTTTTTGGTAATTTTTCTTTAAAATTGTCCTTGCTGATTATGCTATTATAAGTCAGACCCCACACCCTTCTCCCATCGATGCAACTTCTGATTTTGTGGTTAGTAAGCCATTCTACTAGAGTTTAAATTGCGGCTACATATGTGGTGTTTTGGATAAATTATAGTCAGTGATTTTACAGAGGAGCTATTTATTCAACACTTTCCAATGACACAACTTTTATGAGCGGTGTGCTGCTGTGATTGCTCTGGTGGTGCCAGCAGTTTGTTTGTCCAAAAAACAAACAAACAAAAAACATTATCTTCCTACTTCTTCCTGTTGTCTTCTTTGTGGTTTTCAGCTATAGTAACATCCGGTTGTTATTCACGTGACTCATGTGAGGTAAAAAAAGGTGTTTCCATTGCAATTTTGCACAATACATCTATTTTCATACGATAAAAAAATAAAAAATTAATAGTATCGCAAAAACTTTTTATCAAAAAACTTGAGTTTTTACAAAATTGGCATGTTTCCTTTAATTCTCCTAATTTCAATTTGCACAATTTTATGGTTAATGGCTGCTGAGCAGTTTCTATCATAGACCCGTCATGCATCGTTGCTAGTGGAAGTAGTAGCTAACAGGTCCGTCAGGTATGTCAACACATGTTCTGTTTTCATAGCTTGCTTTAGACTGACGTTCCTCCCATGAGCCTCACCGGCTGTAAGTGGGCTAAACGGTGAAGGTGAGCAGCCGTAAAACACTGTAAACATATTGCTTTAGAACTTCAATTGGAAAAAGGAAAGGCTCAGGTCATAAGCATTTGGACCTCAAATCTGGACAGGTCACACAAAGTGTTCAATTTATTTGTAGTATTCCTTCGTGGAAGCACACTCTCTGTGGTAAAAGCAGCTCTTTTGTTTTGAATACTAATATATACTTTTGGTTAGATATATCCCTAAAGCTGTGGTCTGTAATCCTGGAATGTCTCTTCTCTTATCTGTGACAGGAATGTCAAGCAACAAAGGACTCTTTTTGTCACAAGTTTCCCACAAGGCTTTTGTAGAAGTGAACGAGGAAGGAACTGAAGCTGCTGCTGCCACAAGTAGCTTGGTGGCAGATAGCGTTTCCTACTTCACTGCAGACCACCCCTTCCTCTTCTTCATTCGAAATAGAATCACCAAGACCATTCTCTTCGCCGGACGCTTCTGCTCCCCCTAGCACGCTGTATGACCTTTGGAGCAGGCGGGCTACTAAACTCCAGTCTTTGAGGGTTAAAGTCCTGCCACATCTAGATGTCCTCCTGGTTCAACACGCTTAAATGAAATGGATGAGTTGCCTCCTGAACTTGCAATGACGTTCTTCAGAGTCAAACTAGTAACCAATGGCCAAAAATTCTCACCAGCACACTCTATATCCCGTAAAATTACCAAAACAGCAGCCACACTACGTCGCTGTCATTCACAAAATTGCACTGTTACAAAGGTCGCCGAGTCCATTTCCAAAGGTTGTGCCGAAATTCATCTTGGCAGTCTATGTTTGCACTGTAGTAAAGATTCTACGATAAACATTAGGTGGAGACGAACTTATTTGAATGCACGTTTAATTGTTTTCAAGTGTTAAGCTGTCAAAATTGTAAATTTCTAAGACTAGCATGAAGCGTTAAGATCAGAGATGGTCATTCCCTGGGTGTAATGACATAAACTATGAAATTATCTTTATTCCTTCTGGTTCAAAGTGATATAATGATAGGGCGTTTTTTTTTTTTGTTTGTTTGTTTTGTTTTTTTAATATGATTTCCTTTGTAGTGCCAGAACTTGTTGCCATATCTTGGAACATTTTCTATGGATTACATTCTAAATTTTGAAATTATTTCTTAGTTGTCAAACTTTTTGTTGTCTGGACAAAAGTGTGGAAAATCCATGGGCAATAAATAGCTGTAAGAATCCAAGTAATTGTGTTGTGTGATGCAACTCTTATAAAGTAGGGTGAATAAGTATGTGATGGTCTGTTCCTCTGATTTTCTAAGTTTAGAAGATTAATTACCAGTAAAATTTCTGCTTATTTTTTACTGGATATTTTAATATGGTAGAATTACATCATTCTCTGATGTCATCATAACATCGCATTATTCTCATTTTTGCATAATACAAAATTAAAACGAATATGGTAGGTACAGTCTACAAGGTCACACAAGCATGGACAATAGGTGGCGGTATGCACCTCCGAAGTTGTTTGGAATCCATTAAGAATGAGAAGAAGAAGCTTAATTAAAAATATTTAACAAGAATGAGGATGTATTTTCTGCCATGATTACATGCCAAATGGTACAAGTTTTCAATATGTTTAATAATACTACTACTAACAATAAAAAATATAAGGACGGATCCCAGACGCCAAAAAAAAATCCAAGAAGAAGAAGCTGACGTCATCACACGCCGAACGGTACATATAGTGCTTCCGGAGCAGATTGTGGCGTATCTTTGAAGTGACAGGTTGCATTTAAAGGTGCGTTGATAGACTTGAGTCTTGTCCCAAAACTGCAAGCTCCAGAAAGAGCAAATGAAGATTTAATAAGACGAAGGCCTAAGTATTAACTTGAATGTGCCGCTTACTGCCTAATCCTTCTGTACCACCTGCTTTGTGTGACGCATAACAAACAGTTGGAGTGTAAATTTTAGTAGTCTACTGTTTTATTGACATTGTACGGGTATGAATATGTTCACATTTAAGCAGTAATTGCATGTACTGAAGAACAAGAGGGACTCAAAACTCTGAATATATTTATTTGCAAGCACAGTTGCTGCAACAAGAAGAAATGTGTTCATGTACATTTGCTCATCTACATTTTATAGTTGCATGTCGTATTTTGTACAAATCTAAACGTTATCAAGCTTTCTTTGTATGAAATCGACATAGTTTCATGTTTGTTATGGCATAGCCAGAAATAAACTGAATAAACATTTATAGATATGTTATTTAGTAATATTGTCAAAAAAAAATAAGTTTTGTTTTTTAGTTTGTTTTTAAAAACTCCTATTTGGAGTGAGGAGAAATGTGTTGTTCTTGTTGTTGCATTGAAGCAGCATAAAAATATAATTTTAGTGAATATGATATTAGCAACAAAAAAAAGTTGTCGTCTTTACTCATATTGCTTTTGCAAGTTGCTATGCTTGGGCTTGTTTGAGCAGTTCATTGCATCATGGAGTGAAATGAAGAAAGTCGCTTTCCGTAATTCACTCCCAACATTCACACCCAAATAAACTAAGTGACCTTCAAGTAGCTGACTCTTCTCAACTGGAATTTTCTGCTGAATTTGCTTTTTTTTTTTTTTTTTTTTTTTCCCATTACGTTTGACCTTTTTAGGTCAAAATGGCACATTAGATGTGTGAGACTGTTCCTTCAAAATGACCAACACCTGAGCTATTAAAGGTTTTATCTAGATTTATTTGTATAAATATGTATAAATTTTACTGCTTCTAATCAGATGTTAGAGAAAACTGATTAAAAAATCCTGGTGCGTGATGAAAGTCTACCTTTCATGCGTGGTTACTCATTTTTTCCTGCTTGGTTCCCACCTTTCTTTGAAGAAGTGGAGGTGTGGTTGGGTGGATGATCTCAGTCTTCACAGGAACAGATTACACCAGCAGTTCATGATTATTTTCATTTCATATTTGCCATTTGTTCTTGCAACATAATCTGGCATTGACAGCACCAGACCCAGAGGGCTTCCAGGTCTCA
Source organism: Poecilia formosa (assembly GCF_000485575.1). Taxonomy (NCBI): domain Eukaryota; kingdom Metazoa; phylum Chordata; class Actinopteri; order Cyprinodontiformes; family Poeciliidae; genus Poecilia; species Poecilia formosa. Next base: position 358,253 of record NW_006800047.1, on the reverse strand, counting down.
GACTTAAAATCATCTGAAGAGGTGCAAAGAGAACATTGACGATTCACGAATATCTGTATTCAATATTCTCCACTTCTATTTCCTTTGGAAACTGTGTTAAACTGTAGATTGAGATATATATATCTGCATATATTTTATCAAACAACAAAGTTCTGCTACAAGTTCATTACATTTTCTTGTATTTGTTGTAATAGATTTTTGCTAACTAAAGAAATATATCTTAAGTAAATTAATAATTTAATGCTGTATGTTTTATGCTGCATTGGTATTTTTAGTCTGTGGGGTTGGAATGGTGTCAGTTGATAGAGATAAAAGAATGAGCACGTCATTCATTTAATATGCTGAGTTTTGTGAATTTATGGGTAAAAAAAAAACTTGAAATATCTTTGGAAAATGATTTGTCATAGGTGTATTGTAGTAGTATTTATCAAAAGAAATTGAGGATGATCAAGGCATCTAAATACAAATAAGTAATCTTAAGGCTATCAGTTTTACTTATTTTGATTTTAGATTAAGCAAAATTTACCTAATTTACTTAAAAATCTTTAACTTTGTGCTTAGTATAATTTACTAGATATAGATGAATAAAGTATACTTGAATTTGTGTTATTTAAATTTTCTTTAAAAATTTTTGTGCAAATTGTCTCTAGGATTTTTTTGAGTAAATCTTACATGTTGGTTTTTTCAGTATAGGGTAAGTTTTCCTTTATACAGTAAATTTGTCCCAGTTTGTTAATTAGTTGGCCAATAGTTATAAATAAAGACTCATTGAGCTTTTTATATAAAAAAGTGAAACATTTCAGTTGATTTGTCCAAACAGTTCATTGACTGAATGAGAAGTGTGTTTGTTTTTCTCAGTCAGAGATCAGCCTTTAAGCTTCATGGATTTATTTTTTTTATGATATGTTCAATTTATCTTAAAGAAACAAAGGGTTGATGGGGTGACCTAGCCCTCCACCGCACCCACAAATTAGCTCCAAGAAACAAAGAAATATCTGATTTCTCAGAGAAGCTGCTGTGCAACCTGGGCGTGTGCGACATCAACACAGGTGGGACAGTATTTTGTGAGAATAAAGGTGTTGTTTCTTACCTGGTGCTTGATTTTAGCCTTGAAACTGGTAAATGTGGGACATCCAGTCTGTGACCTTAAGATGCCACCAAGTGTAGCACTATCAGTTATTTAGTTCAGGAGGCTGTTTGCCTTTCCACTTAGGTTTTGGCTAACTTTTTATTCCTTAATAACTTTAAAATGGTTTTTGCATTTTCTCTGGTTCTTTTAATAACTACAGGTATAAAGGCATTCATGATGATTTAAATGTGATTTTTTTTTAAAGTGCTGCAGGAAAGGAGGTATACTGAAATTAAATTGAGCTGTTAGAACATAAAATATCCAAGGTTATTAGGTGGAGATGTTTGTAATGGAAAAACCTTTAAAAAAAAAACAAACAAACAAACAAAAAAAAAGACGGTTGAGACACAAACACACCCACAAAGTCACACTGTCCTCAATTCACATCAATGTAAAACACTGAAAACATGCAAAACCTGTGATTAAAAATCAATTCTGCCTCAAAACTTAAACTAAAAATGTATTTTGCGTCCGCTAAGCACTCATTGTCCCGTTGACTGAATCACAATTCAATCAAAGTTATAAATGTGTTAAAAGGTTAAAGTCATGTTGTGTTGTGTGGTTAAAGTCTTGTGGCAACTTATTTTGCACAGAGAAACAAAATTTCTACTGTAATATTTGTTTTATTAGTAGAGTCCCACTATATTGAAATACTATCTCATTATATTACAAATTTTTTAAATAGAGAGACGGAAACGGGCTTCCGTACAATATTATTTAGCTTTTTGACTATTTTCGTAATTTTTCCTGAAAAAGAGCTCATGACAGTGTTAAAACCACAAGATAACGTTTGTTGTTGTTGTTGTTATTATTATTATTATTATTATTATTATTATTAGTAGTAGTAGTAGTAGTAGTAGTAATTGTAAGAAAACTTTTTCTCAGCTCAGGCCGAAGCATTTTATCGCTATCCCCTCGGCTTCCGTAGTCATTTGCGGAAGTTTATTTTTTTGTTTGAAGGGGTGTGTCCCCGTGTCATTTATAAAAACCTGCGCTTCAACCAGCATTCTTCATGTGACCCAAACCCTTTCTGTGGAGCACACTACAAGCGTCTGACAGTGAGTATAGTTTGTGTCATTCAGTTTGTGAGACGCGACATTTCTGGTTTCCCAGCGAAACACCCAGAAGTAATGGAGTACAAATGCTGTCGTAACGATTTTCCTGCGCCTTTATGCGTTTAATGTTGCAGCTTAAAAGCTCTCATAGTGATAGTTTTGAACTAATTGGTAGTTTCCTCTTGCAGTTCAACATTCACGTTTATATTGCTCAGCTTGTTCTATTTATTGCAGTTTATTTTTGGGGGTGGAGTTTCACTTGAAAGAAGAATAAAACCTGATAATGTTCTTAATAATAACCTCTGTCTTTGTTTCATTGTCCTCCAGGCACGATGGCAGCAGTAACTCCTCTGGCTTCAGCCAACACCAGCTTCTCTCTGGCTCTGCTCAAAACGCTGGGGGACAAAGACAACACCGAAAACGTCTTCTTCTCTCCTTTCAGCATCTCCTCGGCTCTGGCCATGGTGTTGCTGGGAGCCAGAGGAAACACAGCCGCTCAGATGTCAGAGGTACAGCTAGTGAAACACACACGCCACCTGTTTAAACTGTCACATTATTAGCATTCATGAGAGTGATTTTAATTTTTATTAGCACACTAGTGACAGATTTCCTCACTTTTTGTTTTACTCAGCACCAATGAGGCAGTGCAAAAACATTAAAAGTTCAGATTTTTTGAAGTGAGTTGTTGTTAAAAGATTATAAGGAACCACCTGCAAGGAAAAACTCTTGTTTTGTCTTCATTTATTTTTATTGTTGTGAGTGTAGCTCAAAGTTTATCTGAAATTGATCAATTGAGGCAGATGTTAGAGGAAAATAAAACATAAAGACTCTATTAAATGGTAATGTGTATGTACTAAGCAGGCCTCTATGCTTTGTAAGTATCTCCAATATTGCAGTCAATATGCACCACAAATTGTGTCTTTTTCTGTTTTTGGGTCGGACACAGTGCCTGTTTGTAAACGGACCATGGATGCCAAAACAACAGGAAATATCCGTTTTCTTGTGGAGGTAGTTGCCGATAAGTTAGCATCAAAGTAGGCAGGTATTAAAAGCAAAAATATCATGATGGTTTAATGTCACACAGGAAAGGAACAGGAATTAAATAATCAGCCTCTGAGTGGATAATAAACCGTTTAAAAGGTTCATAAAACAGCATTTGTCTGAACAATTCTTTTACGATTAAGCATCGAGTTTGATATGGAGGAAAACCAAGCTTTGGGAAACTCCTACTTGTCTTGTTCTCTTCCAATTGGCAGGAATAATCTGAACTATTTTTTTTATGTGGGTCAAATCTGTGGTTGCGTTACTGTGGGAACAGGATAATCACTGTAGACGTTTAACTGTGGTTATCAGGTCTCATTATGTGCAGCTGATACGCCCAACCGTTTTTATGAGCGGTTCTTCTCAAAGTTCAGTCTGCACCAACACCGACTGCCATTTTATTACAACGGCACGTTCACGTTTAGTAATGTCATTATTTAACGACTGAAGTGAAAACTTTCTGCCGCCTTTCGCTGTGCATCGTTGATTCGGCAGCGATGGAGTTCCTACGAACAATATGAGAATGAACTGAGCACTAGTTTTTATTCATTAGCGGGTTTTCCACTTTAGCAGAAAGATTCGGGGCCATTTTCCAGGAGGGGTGGCTGAAATTCAGGTGAAAGCTGATAACAGAGTGATTATTTGGCTTCTATCAAACTGGGACCGCAAAAGCCAAACCACACCCAGTTAAGTCAAGCTGGTAAATGTTAGTAAATGGGAGGAGCAGAGCCTCACCCATAATCTGCCCTGTAGCTCAGGTTAAAGAAACAACTCCATTCAGTGTAAATCAGTGCTGTTATCATAGCAACGTGCTCACTGTAAAACTTTAAAGTGTTTTATTCCAGTCACAAATTTGTGCATTAACTTTCATTGTGTATGTTTGTTTTCTTACCTGCTTGTTCAGCAGTAGGGCCAGATTATCAATGACTTTATTAATCAGAGCAGCTAGTCTACCTGTTTTAAACTATTTTTTTTCCCTTTTACATAAAGAAGCTTTTATTTTTTCCCTACACATCCCTCCGTTGTGAAAGCTGAAGGAGGGAACTAAGGAGCCAACTTAACAGGGAAAATGATAAACTTCCCGTTTTATATATGTTGAAATCTCTAAAATAAAGCTGAGCACTTTATTTTAGAGAACACTTCCTATTGTGCATCTAAGGTATTTCGCACTGCATGTCAGAGGTTGTTATTGAGACGCTCGTTGCCATGGATGCTGCTGAGTAAGAGGGAGTGGCTGAGAGGATGGACTGGAAAGATGAGTTGGCTGTGGAGGAATGTGTCATTTAGCTGTGAAATCCCTCGGTTTGTTGGTTCCCTGTTAGCAGGCTGACATTTACTCTGCACCAACCACAGAAATGCTTGGATTTAGCTGCAGGAACTCTGGAACCGACTGTCACCAAACATCATGGCGATGACTCAGTCCAGCTTGGAAAAACAAGCTGGACTGGAAAAACAGTCAAAGTCTTATCTTAAATTTTAGTGATGATATTTAAAGTTTGTCAAATGTAGATTGTTATACAAGTGTTACTGCTCTGGCTATGCAAGTCTTTGTCAGTATTTCAGCAAATGTTAAATTGCACAACTCGGTTTGAAAGATTTTTTTTTTTTTTTTTAGATGGCTCTCTCTGCAGTCGAGCTTTTCCTTGTTCCAGTGAACAACTTCCAGCATCTGTAGAAAGATCTCTACTCAAACAGTGGAGAAAATACTATTCCAAGTTATTAAAGTCAAAAATGTAAAACACAATCTTAATGCTTCTATTTAAAGTTTAAAAGAAGCAACTGTTCATTTAAAAAAAATAAATACAGATTCTTCTTAACAATCATTACAGTTCTATCTTTGTTTGTGCAGTAAATCAGTGGCTACATTCCTGAAGACCTCAGTCTGGACCTGATTAGTAAACCTATGTTTCTTAGAGCATTCCTGTCATAAAGCAATCAGAGCATAACGTCTACATTTACATTTTCTTGACACAGCGTTCAATCCAAGTTCAACTTTACTCTCTGATTAAGCTGCGTCGAATTTGTTAGGAGTGGGAATTCGGAGTGGAGTCTCTCCAGGTTGTGAAAGACGCTTTAAATGATGACTCACCCTTTATTTAATTTCCTGCTGTCGGCACAAATAATCAGTCCTGCTCAGACTCTGTCGAGGTTTTTTATGAGGATTTACCCTGGGCGGTCCTGAGTAGGTGCAACAAACTCTGCACTTTTCCACCTCTTATTGCAAACACAGAGCGCTGATGCAGACGGAGGATTAGGGCTGTACTAAGAAAAAATTAAATTGCGAGAATAAACTCGCATGAGGATAAAGTCATAACACCTCGAGGACGAAAAGTCGTAATTGTTTTTCTTAGCATGGCCCTAGAACTCGTCATAAGAAAATGTGAATAAAGTTTAAAAATATTTAACTTCATGTGAGCCTCTGTCACTACGTCACTGATTTGACAGATGAAATGGTTCCAACTGGAGATCGGTCATGTCTTACAGCTTGACAGTAAGTGTCCCAAATGTCACCTCCAGGTTCTGTGCTTCACTGAGGCGCAAAAGGTGAATCAAGCAGGACCAGCGCAGATGCAGATGCAACAGAAAGCTCAAACCAAACTGCCACCACAGCTGCTGAAGGTGGTAAAAAAGCAATAAAAGAGGATCTGTTACCTGATACTACTAACAAAGGGTCTGGGTGGTAACATGGTCCATGGAGGAGAGTTTACTTCACATTCTGCTGCCCTCTTTCTCTTTTGTCGCTCTCCTGATGCCATTTGTGGCGCCGCCATTAAATAATCCAGGAAGCAAACAGAAGGTGGAAGAAGCAACTTGGCCCAACATTCCAGAGTCCTTTTGCTTTTACACGATGCTGCGTTGTTATGCTTTTTCCATCTGCCGCTTCCCGTTACACTAAACGGGCAAAACTCGTTTCCTCTACTGGTGTAGCTGTGATAGTGAGAAATAACTACTGTGACGCTGCAAAGCTGCAGTGCCAGGTCACTGGAGTTAAATGGGTTTTACTTTTGGATGCACAGTAAAGGAAAAGACGAGATCTGGAGGAAGGAATAACAACATGGTGGAGGGATGGTCTGATGTTCTGTAATGACTTCTAAGGTCTGGATCTTTGCTTCTTTTTATTTTAACGGGATGAAGGGTGTAAGATATGTTGTACTTTTCTCTCTTGTGCTACATTTGGGTCTTCACGACTGATTCCTACACTCCTAAACATCTTTACACCTTTTGAATTTTCCCATTTTGTCACATTACAACCACAACTGTAAATGTACTTTATTGTGTCTGGCATTTATTTTTATTCAGCCCTCCTTTACTTTGATACCCTAAATAGAATTGGGTGCAACACATTGCCTCCTGAGGCCACATTTGGATGACTGTATAATTTAGTCTTAACATGGCCCAGTCAAAGTCCAGGGCAAGATGAAATCTGACTGAGCTTGATGTGTTTTGATTTGGTCTCAAGATGTGCAAATGTGGTAAATATACACCAAAAAAATCAGCAGACATAATTCCAGGAAAAAGCGATTCTGCAGTGAAATAATTGAAAGAGCTGAGTAAATGCACATGCATGCCAAATTTAACAGTTTTATTTGTAAATAAAATAAAAATAACTACATATCCTTTGCCTCCACTTCTCAATTAGACACTCTGAATAAAATACATTGAAGTTTGTGGTTGTGATGTAAAGCCGTTGGTGTTTGGAGTCTTTTGGTATTATGGACGCTACGGAAATGCGTCTTTTTTTTTTTCTATTAAGTGATGAGTTAAAACATACTTTTGCTACCTTTAACAGGTTTAGATAGTTTTTATAGAGTATAAACGAATCCTTTCATCACTTAATAAACAAAATGACCATGAAAACACTTCTTTTTAAAAAAATGTTTTAGTTTGGTCTGCTTCTTCTTCAGTAAATCTAACTGGTTTCCTTTCATCTGCAGACCCTGAAAACCCTGGATGTGAAGGACGACCTCCACTCCAGCTTTGGCCAGCTGCTGAGCCAGCTTAACAAGTCGAACGCTCCGTATGCCCTGAATGTCGCCAACAGGCTCTACGGCGAGCAGTCCTACCAGTTTGTTCAGGTGTGACTTGGGGTGTGAGGGGGTTTCCTTTCAGCACTAGAGTGGATGTTCCTGAGTGGGTGTGGCTTTCTGTACATGCTAAGACCGACCGAATGAGGGCAGAAAAGCGGAACGCCGCATAATCCAGGACACATGCATCTACATTCGCTTGCTTTTGTTTCAGGATTACCTTGAGAGCACTAAGAAGCACTACCAGGCAGAACTGGAGACCGTGGACTTCGCCTCGAACGCCGAGGCAGCCAGGGTCAACATCAACGGCTGGGTGGAGAAGCAGACACAAGGTGGATCACACGCACCCACACACACCTCAATGTGTCACTAAGCATTTAAAATGTCTTCATCAAACATTAAAATGATGAATTCATCATTTTTATGTGCTTATTTATTTAAGTTAATAAATAAGTTTGACTGATTTTTCTTTTTTTAAGTGATAATTTGTGCTATTTTTGTGTATAGGTATTTCTTCTAATTTGCCTCATACATGTTTAATTATTTATTTTTAATCATTTTGAATTCATTTTTATGCTTATTGCCTCTCTCTCTCTCTCTCTCTCTCTCTATATATATATATATATATATATATATAATTGTTTAATTAATGTGCTAATTATAATTTTTTTGCATTGTTTCTCACCAGGTAAAATTAAGGATATCCTGGCCCAGGACGCAGTGAACTCGATGACCCGGCTGGTGCTGGTCAATGCTATCTACTTCAAAGGTCACTGGGACAAGCAGTTTAAGGTGGACGCCACCCGCGACGCTCAGTTCAGCGTCAACAAGGTAACGCTGCCATCCAGCAACCTGACCTCTGTCGGTGTGGAGAAAAAAACAACTCATCAGCTATAACGTAGACTGAATGTTAGTTTCCTTTGGCAAACAAAAAGCGCATTAGAAGCTGAACGCTGCTTCTCCATGTTTGGTTCTGGTTCTGGGGTTGCAGAGCAGAACCAGAACAGCAGCAGATTTTTAATGTATTTTTGTGGCAACACTTTCAGGGATTAATAAACTAATAGAAATTTATGGACCTATTTAGACCTTTGTCTGATTCCTATATATTATGTAAGTGTAATCAATAACGTTTTACTGATTTCTGCGCATGAACACGATTTTGTTCTACCATTTTTTTTATTTTTTTTTAGAATGAGAAAAAGCCAGTGAAGATGATGCACATGAAATCAAAGTTTCCCCTGACCTACATCTCAGAAGTCGCCTGCCAGGTAACTGCAGAGATTCACAGCGCAGGTGGGAGAATCTACAACCTTCATCCAGACGACATTGTAAAAATAAAAACCCTGTTTTACAGATCCTGGAGATGCCATACAAAGGGAAGGAGCTGAGCATGCTCATCTTTTTACCCAACAACATGGAGGGTACGACTGGTCTGGAGAAGGTAGGTACTTAATCCTGCAAAGCCCAGAAAACGACGTGCAAAATGAGCCCAAGGAATTGACTTTATCTTTGTCCAACCTCAAGCTTGAGCAGACGCTGACGTACGAGAAGTTCATGGATTGGACCAATCCAGACATGATGGATATGATCGAGGTCCAGGTGGGCCTGCCTCGGTTCAAACTGGAGGAGAAATACGACATGAAGGCCGTCCTGATGAGCATGGGCATGGTGGACGCCTTCGACCAGGCAAATAGCGACTTTTCTGGTAGGACGTGTTTCCAGATAGTTTTTTTTTCCTGACTCATTCTCTGTGTCTTTTCTTTTACCATCTAAACGTTTCGGTCCCTCTCTGCTCTGACAGGCATGTCCCCGGCCAACGACCTGTTTGTGTCTGAGGTTTACCACAAGGCCTTCGTGGAAGTCAATGAGGAGGGAACTGAGGCCGCCGCTGCCACCGCCGCCGTCATGATGCTGCGCTGCGCCATGATCCCCGCCACCTTCATTGCGGACCACCCCTTCCTCTTCTTCATCCGACACAACCCCTCCAAGAGCGTTCTCTTCGCTGGCCGCTACTGCTCGCCTGTGTGAGGTCGTTTAGTGTGACGTGTCCGAACAGGAGGGAGGTTACATCAAAATGGATCTGAGTGAGGGAGAGGAGTTGGTGTAGAGTTCCCTCTCGCTAATCCCACCTCAGGTTTCCATCCGGTGTATTTAACACTGCTGTGTACAAGTTGGGTTTTACCTCTTCTCTAAGTGCCTTGCTAAAGTTTCTTCCACTGTTAAACCCGACATCCGTTGCGGGTGTATTTGTTAATGTATGTAATGCCTTACAGCCCTGTTTGCTGCAGCTGGTTTAACTTATAATGTGTCCTTTTAAAAACTTGACCTTTTAAAAATTTTACCTAATGCAAAATGGCAGCATAATTGCAACATTCTTAGCACTTTATCTTCACAAGCATTGGAATAAATAATCGCTTCACACTTGATGCAGAACCAAAAGGAGAAGAGAGACTACATGAAGCTTTACTGGTATCAGATCTGTAAATCATCGTAATGCACCTCTGAACTCCCGCATGAGGAATAAAAGTGAAACTTTCAAATCTGCTGTCTTGTGTGGTTTATTTGCATCCAGAACTTCTGGGATTTGGGTTAGATTTGGGAAATGTGACTTCATCAGAACGTTTTTGTTCTGTTGAATTAAATGTTGTATTATAGGACTTTGTTGTTTGTCACATTTGACTTTATTAGTTTGCCAAAGCTCCTTGGACATTAAAGGTAAATGGTCTGTATTTGAATAGCGCTTTTTTTCAAGTCCAGTGGACTCCAAGACACTTCACAATACATTCACATTGTTTGTGTAAGTTCATGTTATTAATAATAATATGAATATTATTTATTTGGTTAAGCTAATTTCGATGTACAGGCTGAACTTGCATTGTTAGCTATTTATCTGTGTGGACTGTATGTGATTCTCACTGTGTAACTACCTAATATAACAAAACGTTTGAAAAGGTAAATTTTTGTGCCCCTTGTGATGTCATTGACCCAAACAAACAAATCTGTGTGTGCTTATTTATTGTATTTTCTTAAATTTTGTAATGGGAATCATGTCAACATTCGGTTTTGTTTTAATTTTAAGAGTACATATTTTAGTGGAAAAAATACAGCCCTGGACAGAATCTTTAAAATTTGAATATTACGAACAAAAAAAATTCAAATCTGCCAGAATAACAAAGAACTAAACAAAATTCACAATAAATGTTACAGTAAAATAAGTACCTTTAAATCAACTCATCAGTGTGGTGCTTCCATATGTATTATTTCCAAAAGAAAACGTGTATTTGATAAGATTATGATGTGGGGTATAAATCATAATTGTGATGGCGGACCAGAGGGGAAATTGTGCAGCTATTTAAAGTTACGGAGAGTAAGGTCTATGTTGTAGTACTTACCCCACTCCAGAAGGTGGCAGCAGAGCAAAGAGTTTCTAAAGATCCAGGAAGAAGACGTTGTTTACATCCCTCAGACTTCCGGGTTGTCATGTTTGAGCTGTGGTCATTCGTTACTGCTAAATAGAATGAATTTGTCTGCCTGCTGATGGAGACGCTTCTTTCTAAGCTCCCCGACAAACATGTCCTCTTCCCGACCTCCTTTGCCCTCCGACTGGCTTTGGTAGCTTATGGAGACTACCAGGACAGAACTATGGTGGTGAAGTACACGGATATAGACTACCATGTGTTCACAGATGCTGCCAGGTTCATCACACAGGTATCTACTCCCCTTTTATCAGCTGCTGATGCGTTTTTAAGAATGACAAAACTCAAAGCTAGGGAACAAGTTTTATTGCCTTTTTTTCTGTTTTGCTTCTGGGATTTGAATCAACTGCATTCCATATCATCTCTAAAAATTTTGTAGTACATTGAAAATTTTAAGCTAAGCTAAAAACGTTAATTGTCACTTTATAAGATGTAAAATATGTATACATTTTGTTCCTTCAGAGTACTTAGCATGCCATAACTTAACATAACTTTCTGCCTCGCTTATCATACCTACCACCAGGTGTCAGCAGAGGACGACAATGTATTCCAATTTGTATGTCAAAGATTGTAATATTGTGGCTGTCTAAATGAAGCTTGCTATTTTCGTTCATTTTATGAACAGAAATCTTTGTGTTGTATTTTTTGGACAGGGCGAGTCTCCGTACAACAGGTCGACCTACCGCTACACCCCTCTGCTGGCCTGGCTTCTCACCCCAAACATCTACGTCTGCATGGTGTTTGGAAAGCTCCTCTTCATTTTATGTGACGTGCTGTCAGGACTGCTCATCTACAGAACTCTGTGTTTGAGAGGTCTAGACTGCAAGGTTTGACCCGTCAACATCTTTTTTTCTTTTTTTATTCTTTGATTTCTGCTTGTTTAGATAAGAAAAATGCTATCCGTTCCCTTACGTTTATTTTTAGACTGCAACCTGTGTGTGTTCTCTTTGGCTTCTCAACCCTCTGCCGATGGGAGTGTCGAGTCGGGGGAACGCTGAATCCATCCTGGCAGCTCTGGTGCTCGGGACTTTGCTTTGTATGGAAGGTAGGGCTACAACTAAAGATTATTTGAGTAATAGATTGTTATATCGACTATTCTGACTAATTAATCGGATAAAAACAATTAGCACATTATACTCATTTTTCATTTAACCCCTTAAGCATTTTTGACATTATTAAAGAGACATTAGAAGATTAAAAATAACCACATATTAAAAAAAAGAACATAAACATTGTACTGTCTTAAATGCAATAACATAGGATTCCTTTAGTGTAAGCTTGATCAATTGTTGATACTTTTTACTTCTAACATCAGCATGTGAAAACTTTATGCATGACTTAACATCAGTACAATGTAGCAAAAAGTACTTAATAAGAGAGCAATTATTTTTTCTTTCGCTGAATGTAAACCAGGTTGAGTTAAACATATGGCACTTGAGTTCTGGGTAGAACATATTTACTGAAAAATGTTTTTTTATATATATATATGTCTTAAATGCAACTTTTTGTACAAGTTTGGCTTAATTACTGCTCTGAGTTTGTTGTTCTTTCAGGAAATTGCGTTTTTTGTGTCTTTGTATACTTCAGTTAAAGATAAATTGATTACTAATTTAGTTGGGGTTTATTTCAATAACTGATTAATCACTATTAATATAATTAATCTGATTTCAACCCTTACGAATAGTAAGGAATCTATGAACCCTCTGGGAGTTTAATGCCTCCATAAAGACTAGATGGATGTCACTGCTGCTGTCATGTGCTGATGCATTTTTTTTTTCCTTTTAGCCAGGCATCTGGTGTGGGCAGCCGTGCTCTACGGCCTGTCGGTTCATATGAAGATCTATCCCATAACGTATGCCCTGCCCATTGCTCTGACCCTGAGAGCGCCGGAGGCGGGATCAGCGGAAGGCAAACCGACGCGGACGTGGAAGAAATGTGTCCTATTTCTCAGAAGTTTCCTGAGCCGCGACCTGATCCTCTTTGGAATTGTGGCCGGAGGAGTTTTCTCCGTGTTCACGGCACTCTTCTATTACATGTGAGGCAAACACATAAAGGTTTGATTTAGTCACTTCTCTCCAGGATGTTGTATATGACGTAGTTTATTTTCATATACTTCATAGTACAAGCATTGTTCTTCATCATCTGTTGTTAGAAGTTGTAAAAAAAAAGGGGGCAGAAAAACAAAAGTTATGACTCCTCTGCTGTGGATGCAGGTATGGCTGGTCGTTTCTTCATGAGACGTACTTGTACCACTTGACAAGAAGGGACATCAAGCACAACTTTTCCCCGTACTTCTACATGCTCTACCTTACTGCAGGTACTCATCAGACTAGGCATGGTGGTGGTGATGGGGGGACAGTTCTTATTCTGGTCTGAGCTTATGAGAAAATAGGAGCTAAATCCAAGCAGTTTTTCTTTTTAAGTTCAAGACTGAATAAACGAACATGTGGTGCAGGTGTGTACAATATCTTGGGTTCATTCTTTTGCCTTTCTTGCTTTCAGACAGCAGGGGGAGCCAGTGGCTCGGCCTGGCAGCCTTTCTGCCACAGCTCCTCCTGCTGTTGGTGGCATCCTGGAGCTTTCACCATGACCTGGCCTTTGCCTGTTTCCTCAATACGGCCATCTTCGTCTCCTTCAACAAAGTGTGCACTTCACAGGTAACACAAGTTATAGACCACTCCAGATGTATCCTTAAGTCAGGGTTCCTAAGCAGTATTGTATGTCTGATGAAGTATGAAAAAATAAAATTGAGTTTTTGAAAATATTTTTTAAGATCTTTTTATTTTTTATATGCTTTTATAGGCAAAAGTTTATTATTTCTTAATGAAATTAATTGTTGTTTTTTTTTCAATAACATCTTTATCTTTTATTTGTCACGTCATACCTTGATGTTTTTTAACGTTGCCCATCAGTATTATGTTTTCGGACGTAACGACTAAATGCATGCTCAGTCGTATGGCCGAAATAAAACCTGGGTCGGGTTAAAATGACAAACAAAACACTGGATATTGCTTTGCTTTTGCAACAGGATAAAATGACCAATGTTCAAAAATTATACTTAAATTTTTTTTCTCTTAATGTCTACGATGTTGAAAAAAAGAACTCAAGACAAAAAAAAAGTCTAAAAATGTATGGGTTTAATATAATTAAATGTATGTTGTTAAAATGTAACTTATTTTTAATTGTCTGATTTGATGATGAAGAAAATGTGGGCTTTTTATTTAGCCTTGTGGAAATTGAATATATATATATATTTTTTTTTTAATGGAGCGTTTGCATTAAAAGAGTTACTACTAATCAGCTCCGCTTGCTTTTCCTCATACTACTTACCACTAAATGTGAACCTGACATGTTTTATCTGTGTTTTTATTTTTTATAGGATAATTTTATTACTCTTTTGTTGTTATTATTATTACTGTTTATTTTGCTGTTTTTTTTCAGCACTTTAGTGCAGCTGATGTTTTTAAAGTGCTTCATAATTAAGATGACGTTGACATACATTTTTATATTAATTCTCAGATATTTGGGGTATTTCTTCCTTAGACTGTGATTTGTTTGCTTACTTTTCAACTGAGTGGTTAGGGTTTTATACCTTAACGTAAATGAAGGGAATTGGAACATTTTCAACAAAACCATTGTTGAACTCATTGTGCATCAAACACATCCTAAAATCCACCAAAAACCATGTGGATTTTCAGGAAGCTTCTTAAATGTTTTTGTCCTGTAGTTTATGTGACAAATATTTTTAACCCTGCTGTAACAGAGAGTATATTATATTGATTAACAGATCCTGACTTGTTTCTGTTTCCAGTACTTCCTGTGGTACCTGTGCTTGCTGCCTCTGGTCATCCCACACCTGACTCTGTCAGTGAAAAAGGGTCTGGGTCTGCTCTTGCTCTGGTTCGCCGGACAGGTAATTCACCTTCACGTTATTTATGTTATTGTTGGGACAATTCATATCAACTCTCGTAGCTCTGACCATCTGAAATGTATATTTTTAATGTTTTTTTTTCTCTCTCCCATTTTCAACAAACTTACACAATGAGTAGAAGCTGTCATTGATAATTAACATGCTTGCAAAAAGATTGATAGTGCTTTAATGCTTAAGAGACATGTTTTTTACTCTGTATGGGGTCCAACGGGGTCACACTGACACTGTATGCATTTTTACAAGTGTGTTTTTTTTTTCTTTTTCTGACTGTTAATTTTTGGAAACGGACTGTCCTACGGGACAACCCCTCCTCCCCGCCCCGCCCTGCTTCCCCAGCTGTCCGATCGTGACATTTGCCGCGCTGTACCAGAGCATCTTGCTAAGGCCGCGCCAAACCTTTGCCTGAATATGTCTGTTTTTACCCAAAACACTTAAAAAAATTGCTTGCTAAAGAAGTTACAGTGAAAACCTTGTGAGAAATACTCGTAATTTTGAAAGTTTCCGTTTATATCTTGCTATAAACTGACCAGCAAAAACAGAAAACACAAAGTTAAGTTACATTTTCAGGCTTCTTCTTCTGTGCTTCATCGGGTTTTCTCCCTACACAGGCTCTCTGGTTGGCCCCTGCCTACTTCCTGGAATTCGAAGGCGTCATCACTTTTGTCCTGGTCTGGCTCGCCGGATTGCTGTTCTTGGTCATCAATTGTTTCATCTTGATTCAAATCATAACGCATTACAAACCCAAACCCCCTTCACAGAGACTGAAGGCCGAGTGACACTCCATTGGGTTGAAACAGGAACATCTACACTGCAAAAACACAAAATATTACCAAGTATTTTTGGTCCTGTTTCTAGTGGAAATATCTTGGTGCATTTGAAATATTCTGATAGTATTATGACCTTATTCTTGTCATTTTAATTTGTTCTATTATAGCCCTAATACTCCCTCATCTATTTACAGTAGAAACTAGACCAGAAATACTTGGTTAAATTGTATTATTTTTGCACATATTAAACTTTCCAACCAGGACTCAAGCAGAGAAGACATTTGTATTTTGCTCAGTTTCTCTCAGCTGTCTTTTCATGGACTTCCTTCACTATAATCTAAATCATGTTGTCGGAGATCAGTCATATATTGTATAAAAGCCTCAGCTGGATTATCAGTTATCTGAGTTAAACCCTTGGATTACATGCTTATGTTGGCAGGCCGAAGCACTTAGATTCACAGCGATGCACAGACTGCAAACAATTATCACTCTGCTTTGTGTGGCCTAAAATCTTTGACTGTTTGCCCCCAAAATAACAGGAATTAGCAGATTTTCCTGACCTGTTGTTGGGAACAAAACACAGATTATAGACCTTCTGTTAGAGAATTTCCCTCTGTCTTCTTGTAAACTGAGCTCCAGGGCTAACTTAGAAGCCAGTTTTATGCTGGAGCTGTTTTACTTTGGGTAGGCCTTAATACTGCTGCTCACTTGTAGTTCTTGAACAAGGAGGGGCGCTGTGCAGACCGGATTAAATTCAGGTAAATCTGAGCTAAATCGTGTCATGGTGACCTGGATTCTGACCTGTAAGCCACGCTTTGCTTTTCCACAAACTCTTAATAACATTCAGATGATATCCGCCCTGCAAACACATATAATTCAAGGCAAGGGTCCCAGTTCATGTCAACGGGTGGGGGATAATGTTGATCAGAACAAGCTTCGCCGCAGCTGCAGTTCACAGTTTTCACCACTAGGCTGAAGCATTTGCCAGCGAAACGGAGCTCCGGAGCTCGGGCGTTTTTGTAAACCGCACAGATTAATCAACTGGAGCATGAATACGACTCAAAACAAACAGTGGTTCCCTTAATCTCGCCATACTTTCTCCTCCTAATCTCACATGGAAATCATCAAAGCGTTCACTTCGGTCCCGCTGATCCGGAGAGCGTTTGTTGGTGCTGCTGCTGCAGCCCGGGGACTGACACCAGGAGGATACAATTTACGAGATAATAATAATTGTGCTTTGCTTGTCGTCTATGGCGGAAAAGGGTTGAATTTGTGGTGTTTTTCCAAAAACGTTTGTCTAAGTGACTTGGTTTGTGTCCCGTGTGGGGCCTGCGTGTTCGGGCTGACTCACGGTCAGCTGCGGCCTGAATACCCGGTTTATGAATCACCGGGTTGCACTGAGTAACCTTTCAGCTGGCCCGCTGCCTTTGGGCCCATACCTAAACCATTTTCATTCTTAACCGCCGTCCGTCTGGATACCACAACATTCTGGATTTTATTTTTGAAAGGAATCTGTTGACTGTAACAATGGTTGGGGCCTGTCCTCCTCAAACTGGTGTTATATTTTCTAAACGAGATGCGGTGCGTTCTGTCAGTACTAAGGAGTCACGAGAGGAACGACTGCTGAAGTTGCTGTTTTCACTCAGAACCAAAATCCAAAATGGCTTCCATGTGGTTATTAATATTTGCCATAATTCACTGTTGGTTCGTTCCTCAAGTCACCAGCCTCATGAACATATTTCTGTGGTGTTGGAGTTTACATCATGTTAAATATTTTGTTGTTTGCATTGCTAGTGCCTAGTTAGCCTTTTACCCGAGCACTTCCGTTTGCAAACATGATTAAGTGGAATATTACGTTGTTTGTCGATTCAAATTTCAACCTCTGTGATTGAGTAGAATTCCTTGAAGCTTGCTTCAATAAATAACACATCCTCCAAAGATTCTGAAGTAAAGTTCTTTACATCTAGTAGAGATCATGCTAATGCTAATTTGCTAATGGTGGAGCTAATTTTTTTATTTATTTAGCCTGTTAATGTTTTTGCTAAATTTCAAAACATTTAGTGCACTTAGCTTCCTGTAAATCTATAAAATGAAGCACTAACCTGTAGCAAGTAATTTATTTCCATTTTATGTAGACATAATATGCAATGAAATGTAAAAGTCTTTCTCTTGCTTGTGTTAGAGCACTTTGGAGGAAAGCAGCACCTATAAAACCTTTTCCTGCCTAACAGCAGGATGATTTTCCTCAAATTTTCAGTGCAAGTCCTTGGTCAGTAATGTCTGACCACTAGCTCATTCTTTGTTGTCATGGTAACCAACATGCTGCCAGAACCACATGGTAGTTTTCACTGTTTTCATCATGGCATTGGGTTTTTAATCAGACCTCCACCACTCAGAAGAAGTAAATAATCAGTTATTTCCAGCCACATAATGTATTTTCTACTTAAATTAACTTTTGCTCTCCTTTAGGTTAGAGCTGCAGTTGATCTGCTGATCCAGATTTTGGCCGATACTAATTTTTTATATTTTTTATTAGAAAGTCCCTAAATACAGATACAAAGCTGCTAAGTTGGCAACACTGGTGTGATTATTTTTAGATTTTAGTGATGAAGGTGCTTCGGATCAGAGGGAGGGATAACTGATGTTGGAAAAGAGGGAAAACGTGAATTCATCACAATCGATAACCCCATCGCAAAATCCTATGTTTTCCTTATGCTTTGCGGCTCTAGTTTTTACTCCGCTGTCTGTTTGTATTGGATGCAAAAAGCACAGCCTATACTTAACACGTTCTATTCCTGGAATATGTTCTGAACATTGTAAAATGTTTTAAACTGCATTTTTATGGAACCACAGGAGCGTTTTAATTTTTTTGTTAGTTGTTTTTTTTTTGTCTTTTGTTTTTTTTAGTTTGGAAAATGATTTTATGGATGCAGAAATATGCTTTGGACTGAGCCTTGTGCTGATTTGCTCTGAGCGCTGCACTTCTTTCTTTAACCAAGCTAAAGCTGTTGATCAGTTTCGGACTCCAGGTAGGATGAGTACAACTCATAACCTGGTCGCAGAACCATAGTAGAGGAAAGCCTGAAATAACCCTCAAAGCCTTTGGATTGGCTGTTACGTGTCTAAATTGGTATTTCTCTTAAAGTGTATGGAGCATTGTAGCAAAAATGTAGTAAACTCCTGGGAGCCATTGGCTCAGATGACACCAGGAAGCCTGTGTCATTAAACTGCCTTTGACACAGAAGCCATTTAATGAAGACTCAAGCGGCTTAAGAAAATAAGCATTAAGGTGAGGTGCTTTGTTGTCCTTCATTAGCTAATTGAGGCAAACAAAGAGTTGGAGTCTTTTTAGTGGGAAGCTTCAATATTTTACTAACTTTAATATACCTTTGAAATGTCTGTTGGGTGGTATTCTTTCTTTTGATCTAATGTTTTTATTCAATGTATTTTTCAAGAATATTTTTTTATTCTGCAATCTGCAAATAAAAGCTTTAATCTAATTTTATGACTGTGCTTCAAAAGTTCTTATGAAGTATATTTAGTAGAAAGTTCCCACATTATGCACCAACCAAGCACACGCTTCAATGTATTTCTGTGGGATTTTTATGTGATGGAGCAACACAAAGTTCTCCACGAATGCAAAGTGGATGGAGGAAGATTTACCGTTTTCATTTTTGTCATTTAAAAAGAGGAAAAAAAAGTAGTTTATTTGTATTCAGTTTCTTTTTAAGGCTGATTCCTCTTATTCATCACATGAGAGGTCAACTGTAATTTAATCTCCCCATATACACATTGGTTCAATCAACTTTATTCATATAAATAGGTAGATTTGATCAAATAAGGTCAGTCAGCCTTCCTGCCAGACAGGACACTTTACATCAATGTCACAATAAATATTAATATCATTCAAAATGTTTTGGTGCTCAATACTTTAAAACATTAGTAACTTCTTTCCCCTTCATTGTGATTACGCTCTACTTTCTGTTCTATCAACTCAAATCCCAATAAAGTAAACTATAGTTTAAAAAAATAAAAATCAGGGGGATGAACCCTTTTGCTAAACTCTGAATAAGTGCGTTAAAACTGTCTAATTATGGTTTCATATAGTCAGGTTTCTAACCCTCTTGTCGCTGAGAGGGTTTGGGAAAAGAAAACAAATGTATGTATAGTGTTTTTTTTTGTTTGTTTTTTTTCCCCTTTGGTCCAACAAACATACAGAAGGTTGTTGGTGTCTATGCCGAAGAGTAGAGTTATGTAAATGCTCATGCAACCTTTGCACTGTAAACGTATTACTGATCTCGGCCGACTCATATACTCACAGACTGCTCGTGCCTCAGAGTCCACAGCTGTCAGGACGCATCAGACGTGGCTCACACCACAGCTGCCCAGAGCGCCCGCTGCTGCCTCCTGATTGGATGTCCTCTTTCCGTCGCTCCTTTCCCCTCTCAGCGTCTCTTCTCACTTCTACGTTTGTCTCACTTTGTCTCCATCCGTATCGTTGTCGATGCACAAACGCTTGGGCAGTTCAATCGAAGTTAAATATTCGAAATTTGCTCTGTCGTTTATTCTTCAGCTTTACATCTTTTTTTTTTTTTTATACAGTATTTGCTGTTTTTGTAAAAATAAATAAATAAATAAATGTATGCCATGTGGATGAGAGCAGTGGGGAAATCCATGCCTCCACCTAGCAGTCATGTTTTTGAACTGAGGGAGGAAGCCAGAGTACCCTGAGAGAACTCCACTTTGGCACCAAATTTAATCCAGGATCCTTGTTATTTTCTGCAATTAAACTGACTGCCCCACTTTGCAGCCCTGAGAAAATTCAGAAATGACATATTTTGTTGCCATTCAAACAGTCGAGTGTCATTAATGTGTGCATAAACAAACAAACTCACCTCCGACGCAACCGACATCTCCATATGCTGCTTAATGATCTATGTAACTCTTGGAGCTTGATGAACATAACTGGCATAAATACATTTTTGCGCAACGTTTCATACAATGTCATTAAAAATAACCTCATTTTGTCGAACACATTATTTAATTTCTGCATTCTTGTGTGATAGAGCAACACAAAGGGCATAATTCTGGAAAAACATAATTTTTGCATTTTATTGTAAACAAAAAAGCTAAAAAAAAGTTTGGCATGCATTTGTTTTCCGCACCCTTTACACTGACGCCCCTGAATAAAAGTGGAAGAATTCACTTTATTGTTAAATAGGGCCTGTCTATCATCAGGGCAGACAACAGTTACATGTGGGGTACCCCAAGGTTCAATGCTGGGACCCCTCCTATTTAACATGTTTAATATGTTCCAACTAGCTCATGAGACTAGTTACCATAGCTACGCCGCTCACCAAGTGACTCTGAACCCATCCATCCACCGAACAGATGCTTAGATCAAAACAGATAGTTTAAAATGTAAAAAATACTTATGTTAGTTTATAAATCACTGATCAGCTTAGCACCAAAACACATTAAAGGTCTTCTGTTGTCGTCGTAGCAATCTTCCAGACCTCTCAGGTCTTCTGGATATGGTCTGCAGAACCAGAACCAGACATGGAGAAGCAGCATTCGGCTTCTATGCACCACAAATCTGGAACAAATATCCATAAAACTGCAAAACAGCCGAAACACTGAGAACCTTTAAATCAAGCCTAAAAAACCCCCTGGTAAACATTGATTTGCTGTATATTTGCCTGAAGAAATGTAATATTATTGCTTGTTTCATAATTGACTGCTGTGTGACGTGCAGCGCTGTGAGCTGCCCGGTTGCTGATCATGTGAACTCGACTTGACTGGCGTTTTTTTTTACTAGGTTGTTTGTCCTGCTGCCTAAGTGAGTTACTCAACTCTCTTTCCAAGCTAACATCTATCTAATGGGTGCTTGATATTCACTTACATGTGCACAAATGTACGTAAACACTCTCAATCATCCTAATTAGTCAAATCCCGGCACTAACTGATCCTGGCTCAGCCCAAAAGTCCCTGTAAGCTATACGCTAAGTGAGGAGAAACAAACACAGGCTTTATTAGATTAGAAGGAGGAGTGATTAGAGCGTCGCTGACAGTGTAAGGTGAGGGCTGCAGAGGTCCAAATTAAGGAGGAGTTTTAGGAAAACCTGGTGTAGCGATAGGTCAAAATAAAAATGAACAAATGAACCTGATAAAGCTTAAAAGCTGTGTTTCTTCGTCTTCTTCTAAAAGTTTGAATTAATTAATTTACACTATGGATACCAGATTATATTGGTTTGAGTGAATTTTTAATCTATATGGAGACTTTTCTCTCTTTTTTTTAGCACAATGTAACGTATTGTTTGAGAAACCTGTATCTTTTTGATTAACAAATCTCTAATATTAAAGCAATACTAAGAGTAGTCGAGCAGACTCGCCTCCATTGGTTGCTACGCCAACAGTAACTATGGACCACAGCATATCCAGGCTTTGACATCATGTAAAGAGTCAGATCTGAAGGACATTGTCAGCTGGATGCCAGAAATGTCAAAATTTGCTCTTTTTTTTGTTCATCTTCAGAGTTTATCACCAGCATGTTGAAGCGTACTCTGTTAGCTGCTTCAGTGTGAGGAGCAGGAAATAAGATTTCACCACAGAATATTTGCCGTTTGTTGAGCTTTGGCCTACTTAGGCGCTGCGGCCGTTCTGAAACCATTTTTTTTTTTTCCTTCCCAGATCTAATGAGTATAAACCTGTGCGGTGTAACCAGGGATGAAACATAACAGGAACAAATTGTGAGCTTGTTTTTGTTTTCTGCGTGTGTGTAACTAGGTTACAGTCATATTTTGTTATAGAACTACAAAAAATATGTTCTGTTACCAAGATAGTTCCCATATTTCACTGTAAATATTGCGAAAACATCCATGGCTTTGAGTTCCCTGCCTCGTTTCTTCTTCTGTGGTATTCTGTATTTTAGTTCTTTGGGCTTCCCTAAACTCTCAGCTTCTTGTGCTAAAGTGACGGCTTTGAAGGAGATGTAGAGTCACTGTAAGCTCGCCTTTATGTCTTCATGGTTTTATGTTAATGTCAGAGAACAAATAGGACGACGGCGCCTCACGGCAAATACTTCATCAAAAAAAAAAGAAAAAAAACAGCGCTATGCGTATATTTGTTTGTGTACAAACACAAATTTCACAAGTTGGAAAAAAAAACCCAGAAGCAAACCTCTGTTTAGTTTCTGTCTTTGCGTCTCACTCTTCTACTGATTCCACTGTGACCTGACCCAGTGCACTGATTCAGTGCAATCCCAGAATGCACTGCGGTGGACACTCCCTGTGAGAAATTAGGAGAACATTTGAGGCAGCAGCTCATTTTAAACAGCTGCTTTTCTAACTTCCTGCTGGGCATCTTCACTACTGCTAAAGCGGAAACAGGAACTAAAGATCTGGCTTCACCTTTGTCTTAATCTTATTTTATATTATTTTCTGAGTCATATCTCCAGCTGGTCATATTTTCTTTTTTGTTGACTTATAAATACTGCAACATTTTTAGATGAGTGGGTGAGAAACGTACATCGAAGTGAAAGGGACCTATGACGTTTGCAATATTCATGTATTCATGTTTTTGCACACCACACTGATTCCTCTACAGTCACAATAACTTTGCTTAAATATGATCTCTTCATTATTTTCCAATACACTATGTGGAGTTAAATATCTCGTTAGAACTCATGTGAAAAAGCAAAATAAAGCAATCTGAGAAGAATCAAAATCCACTTTTTTTTTTTCCAGCTCAGATCCGTTTTGACGAAATCGTCACACAATCGTTTTTTTCTAAAATTATCCTTATTTTTTCTCCTGAGAGACGGTACATGCAGACAGAGTCTTTGAATAATTCATTTGCTCCATCTCTTACAGTCGAAGGGAGCGGTGCAGAACGTTACTTAGTAATGTAATGAGGAGAGAACAGTGTTGACCGTTTTCCGGCCTTTTCCTTCTGCTTCTCTCCCAGGTTTATATTGGAATTCTGCGACTCGTGATCCTGCCGGATTGTGTTTTTGTCGTCACGTTTCCGATTTCGTCGACTGCGTTTGCGGCGTTTTCGTGACTGCATCTCCACTGCTAACGTGGCCAAAGTAGTCTATATTGACCCATTTTATTGTAATTAAAATGGGGGACTCTGACAGAAAAGGGAGCGTGGAAAATTTAGCCGGGTGCTGTTCTCAGCTTTCAGCTCTCCATAGGTGCTGGAAGCATTTCGGAAGCAGAATGTGTGAAAGTTTTCAAACTTAATGAAAATTTAACAATCGTCCATCGCATAGATGAATGTAGGGGCAGTTGCTTCATGTATTTTGACAATTTCTGTTTTTCTAGTTCTTAATCTTTGATCTCAGAAAGTTGCTCTATGAATTTCAGCAGAAAGCCAGGCTTGTTCGCCCCCATGTGATTAACTCTAAATGCTTTTCAACTGGATCTAGACATCAACCAAACTCTTCTATGTCTGTATTCTTAACATTTCCCCTTTCATGCTTTTTAAAAAGGTGGACACCGTCCAGCTCTTTTCATCTAATTTATGAAAAGACCTTCCCCATTTATTTATTTTTCCCCAATTTTTTTTCTTGCTGTACAATCAGAAAAGGGTTGGCCAAGTTCAGCTTTCATTGGAGTTTTGCAAAGAGGAAACTTTTGCTCTCTAAGAAAAACACAGAGGCCGGATTGGAGTTTGCCAGGGAGGGAAGTAGACAAACCCAGGATCATTTGGAAACCGTGACGGGGGACGTATAAAATATAAAGCATTCTGGAAAATGAACCTGGTACCAAATGTGAAGCGTAGATGTGGAAGAGTCGTGGATTTGGGATGCCCAAAACATTCAAGTGTGAAAACTGGCTATAGCTAAGACATATGAACTTGTGGGTCCAGTTTTAAGGCCAAATCTTGATCTTATTGATTTGTCGTGAGATGACTTGAAACATGCGGTTCAGGAAAGACAAACAGGACTGGAGCAAAGTTTCCTTAGTCTAACATCAGAGGTCGGTGTATGGCTAAAACAAGCTTCTCACAAATGGTATTTCAGCTTTAGGGGGTTAAAAATAACTACACCACATTGGCCAAAAGTATTTACCCATCCACCTTTCCAAACCGGCTTTCTGTTCTCACTCCATAGGAGTTCAGCGGAGTTATGCCCCACCAAGCTGGCCTTGCTTTGTGCTTTGGTTTGCAGTCAAGTTGGAACAGGAAGGGGCCATCCTTACACTGTTCCCACAAAGTCGGTTGGCATGAAATCCTCTGAGATAACTTGGCATGCTGTGGCGCTCACAGCTCCTTTTTACTGGAACAGTGGGGCCGAGCCCAGCTAATGAATACCCGCCCCGCAAAATAATCCCACTAGGTGCCACCAGGTAACAGTCGTTCTCCCGGCAACTGCCAAACCCAAACAAGCCCACGGGATTGTTGGAAAAGGGATGAATCAGCGCCACGCGGTGTACTTTAGCAAACTGCTTCTGATATTTTGCGTCGCTCTTGACGATACAAGCTTCAGATTCTGTCACTCGGCCGTTCCGTGTAGCTTCCCATGCACTGTCCTTAACCCAGTTTGAAGGACACACATGAAGTTTAGAGGTCGGTAGCTTTCAACTGGAGAAAGTTGGGGAAATTTCTGTGCCACAGCTTCTGCTTGAGATGTGGTTTACCACTCAGTAACCGAGTTGTGGTCATTCCCAATCTCTTTTAATGCTGCTAACGGTTGATGGTGTAATAGTTGTGAGGGAGTTTTATGGCTGGACTTTGTCTGCAGACGTCGTTTGTATCACCCTACGATGCGAATTCCTCAAAACTCCCGAGACCTTGCCATTATTTGACGAATGTTTCTCAAAACTGTGAAGAAGTCAAACTCTTCAAATAGAAATGGAGACTGAGAGGAAATGAAAATGTCTTGAATTATTCATGTCTTCATTACACCGTCCATGTTTCAGAGTTTCAACATGATATGTGCAGCCAACTAATCCTTAAACCAAACTCTCTCTCTCTGCAGGCTCAGAATCCTCTACACACGTCAGAAATTATGGAGATTTGTACGACTATTACCAAAAGTTAAACTGAGCATTAAGGCTCAAGAGGAAGGCTCACGGGTCTGTTATTATTTCAGTGTGCGATGTTGGCGTTCAGGGGACGGCTCCAAACCGAGCGTGTCGGGTGTACGTTAGCTCTCTCCGCCTGGCAGGAGGAGTAATCCTGCTCTCCCGGGAATCCCGGAGATCAGGAGCTAACCGCGGCTTTTAGGTTTCATGTCCCCTGGCTCGCTCTCCGTTCTCTCTCTTTCTGGGGGGATACCAGCGGGACCCCGGGCCCTCCGCCCCGTCCCAGGCAGCGGAGAACGATGTGCGGTGGGGACTGTCAGGCCGGCTTCGCAGCACATTAATCATAGAACGAATGCGGCCAGCGGCACTACGTATCCTCGCTGGTGTTTATGTATTATTAAAAGATTAAAGATAACCCAGAGGAGGAAACTACACTTGGTAAAATGTTTGAAAAATTCAGAGGCCATTAAGGAGACAAAGATGCTTAGCGAACAATAAAATGTGGTTATTGTTGGAGCTCTGGAAGGACGAGCAGCAGACTGTCAGACCGACCGATTTAATATGCTGCTCAAAACTATTTATTCGCCCATTATGTTTGCTGTAAAAAATTATATAAAATATGTTTTTATTAATGCTACAAAAGACTTAAAAAAAAAGTCCGACTGTACAAACAAATTGAAGGTGTGACCGTAGATTCAAGTCATTAGATGAAACATTGCATATTTGTTTGAAGAGACAAGATTTTAGTGATGCTTTTTAGGAAAACTATGAGTCAGTTTCTTGTTTCCAAAAATCACAAAATTAGCTTAAAAGTATCACAATTAAGTCTACTGACCAATGATTTGAATGTGGCTGCCACACTTCTCCTTATCTCGCCATGTATATTAACATTTTGAAAATAAAACCATATGACAAATCAAAACATGTGGACATTTTTTGTGAAGCAACAAATCCTCGTGTGCGTTTGAAGTATTTATGTCACTTTTGCTGCACTCCTCATCTTGAATATGGTGTGTATGCCGGGATCAGACGTGTGAAGTTTACAGTGTAGCGTCATGTCATGATTGGGTCGTTGACGTCATGCTTCATTAACCAGAGGGTAATGACCCTCTGGTTTTTATCAAGTCCAAAGTCAGATAAAGTTCTTCCAGTGCTTCCTTATTTTGACAAACTTTATGGAGAAGCTGATTTCATTTGCAGGACTTGGCACTCTTTGGTGTGCGCACACACACACACACACACACACACACACACACACACACACACACACACACACACAACTACCAGTACCCAGTTTATTGACCTTTTTATCACTGTATTTGATTGGCCAGAAAAATGGCCTGATCTAAGCTCCAGAAAAATCTATGGAAATATGTCAGTGTTATGATCCTCAGGTCAGTTCATTTATTTTGCCCTTTGTGCTTTTGGATGTTGTTCACTTTGATTAATGTTACTTCCTCTGGCTCCCAGTTCAGCTCTCTGTTCATCATTCACCTTCCCTGAGCCTGCTAGTCTCCTCCACTTCATAGCAGCTGCCTGATTCTCCCTGCCTGCATTCTGCCTCAATATGGGTATTATGTAAAATTGACATTTTAGAGCTATGGTTCATACTATAATGTTATTCTGGAGTGTTGGTTTGATTCTTTCTGTTTAATGTCTGAAATTCTTGAATCTCCATGGCAACCACTCAGGAGTGCCCAAACGCTAGGCTCTCACAAAGCTCCGCCCATTTCCACGAAGATCCTCTTTGGAGCTTCAGTCCATGGCTGAGCTTCCGTCGCACAAAGCGTGGCTTCCCCACTCAGCTCCTTCAGACTAGCCAGCAGCAATTAGCAAACACCTGGTGGAACTGCGCATTGGCTGAGATATAAAATCAGTGACACCCTGGTAAAAATGGTGTTAAATGTGTGATGACTTCCTGAAGGTGGAATGTCGGAAAGAGCGGGTGCTTCTTAAAGAGACAGAGGGCAATTTCAAGGCATCAAACTGTGAAGTCAAATTTCTTTGTGAACATTTTTCTAGCTACTGAAGGTAACAGTTGATTGATTGTGCTATAAAATAGCAATGTGTGTCTGGGAAATAAATAATACCACCTTTTAAAAACATCTGTTCACTGGTTTTGATAACTTTTTGCTGCCTTTATGGCAGTCATGCCTCAAGTGATTTTCAGACAAAAATTCAACATCCAGACTCTTTGTATGTAAAGAAAATCTTTAATATTTAAGTCCCATTTGCAAAAACATAAAAACATTGGAAGACACTGCATATATATATATATATATATATATATATATTCCATGTTCGCTACCTTGCAGCTACCTCCTCCATGAGATAAGCCTCTTTTTTTTGACAATTATCAAAAAGATATCAAGAAAAACCATTTTGTTTCTTTACGTTAGCAAAACGGGGAGAGCCTTCAAATTTAGACTTTTTGTTTTTTAAATTATACACTTACCATTTACAAATAAATACAAATCATGAAACATTTATTGACATGAGCACGCGCACACATGCACACAAAAAAGAAAAAGGACAAATCCACGACAGTGACACTGTGTGCAGTTGTGCGTGACGACTCAAACACGTGTCTGGGTAGGCTGAACTTCAACTGAACTATTTCCCAGTAGTGCAATTCAGAAGCTACGACGGTAGCTTCACAGAACTGAGACTCAGATTGGATTAGTCTTGAATGACTTTGTGCAACAATAACAAAAAAAAATAATAAAAAAAATACTGACGTGAACACAAAAGCCAGATGCATTTGGACAGAGTAGACGACAAGGAAAGCTAACATTTCTCCCAATGACAATGTGTCAGATCTGCAGTGAGATGTGAGCTGGTGAAACAAAAATAAAACATATAATCATCTAGATACACTTTTAATGTGCTCGATAAATTAGGCGTGGGAAATCCGTCACGTTTGTCTTGACTGACTGCTTCAGTCAGAAAACATCCCGATGTGCTCGCATCGTATTTGTGCTTTAGGCACAGAGAGACTGATTTCACTCCCTTCATTTCTTCCAAAATGAGCTCAGAGCCGTGCAGCAAACGCAGGGCGACGCATCAAACCGTGGCCTGCTGATGAAAACACACCACAGAGACGTGGATGAGGCTCTGAGTTCCTCTACTTGCTGGGTTCAACCCAACAAGTGCTGTTGAATAAGATGCAAAACGTTCTTTGGCCTTACTATTAGTTGAACATGTTTTGGTGATTACCTGCACATGGACTGTGCTCTGCTGGTGTAGTTTGTAAAATCATCTCAAAATAAAGTAGTCTGTAGTGCTATTTTTAATAAACTTTATGCTAAAGCATTGGGATATAATGTTTTTTTTTTTTTAAATGTAAAAAAAAATCTAGTCCAACACAAAACGTTTGTCGTTTGGTGGATTTTAAATGAGATGAATTGAAGTTCATTACATAAGCAATAAAAGACAAGCAAAGATGATTCAATTTCACATGATTTGAGTGCGTTATCTTGAACGATGACACTTGTTTATTTTTGTTTTATTACTATAGATAAGAATTTTCAAGTTTCTGCAATTGTAATGCTTGATTTCTGATCACATAGCGCCTTGCAGGTATTTATGCCTGGCTGACTTTTTAGCATTTTGTCATGTTGCAACCACAAGGTTTTATCATTTATGTCGCGCATGACTTCTCGCACCTGAGCGACGATTCTATGGTAGCTCTTCCAGAGTTGCCGCACAGAAAAAAAAATTATGTACATAGTAGTAAATCATTTTGAAGTTTGGGGTTGATAATTTTTAAATCCACTAGGGTTATTAGTACTTTTAATACACATCTGCTGCTGCAAAACAATATCTTAAATAAACGGATATGTCATAATTTATACACAATGATCGAAAATGTCAAGTACAAAGAGAAACATGAGGGCACAAATTGGTGAGATTGTCTCAGTGAAAAGCCAAATCTTAATATATCTGGCGTTCTATTGCATAAGAAAAGCCTTTCGAGTTTTTTTTCTTTTGTTCCATCTAAAGTTTGATTTAAATTCCTTGAAAGTGATCACATTACATGAATGGGGTTTTACACGGCACGCACGTTTTTGGACACATCAAAATAATATTCAAAAATTACTTCAAAGTGCATTATCCTAAACATCAGTTTAAACGAAACTGTCAGCGGATGTAAGTTTTCTCCTGTGTACAAAGTTTAGAAAAATAAAACAGTTCCTTGCAAAATCCAGGTGTAACAATACAAAAACTAAAGAAATTTTTTTTCTTGGACATTTTGCTCACTCTCACTAAATTCAAAAGTGCTAAAAAACCAAAACCTGTACCTTTTTTTTTTTTTAAGTAACATCTTCTGAAAGTCAAATAGTTGATTGTCAAAACAGATTTTTGAACCTGAGACCTCTTCATTAAACTTGAGAAAAATGTCTGACATCGTGGTAGTCGTGGTAACCCTTCCTTTGTAATGCTAGCACACGTGTACGTGAAACGCTAAAGGGGAAAACAAGTTAATACGTACTGATTTGTTTGTGTCTGTGTGTAATTGTGCGTGTGAAGGGGGATTGTGTGCGGGTAGATATCTGCTGATGTGTTCACGTGCGGCCGCCGTCCTCTCACTGCATGTAAATGTAGGGACTGGACTTGTGGTGGCCCGTGCTCATCACACATGGCATAACGTTCCTCGAGCCGCCCATCATGGACTGGTTCATGTCGTGGCCGTTCTCAGACCAGGGCGGGGAGTCCATCGGTTCCCGTTTGATCGAGTGGATCAAGCCGTGACCTTTGAACTCGTAGGCGCCGTGCTTGCTGTAGTCCAGGTGCATGTACGCCTTCTGAGGGTAGACGTTTGGCTCCATGAGGTTGACCGGCTGGTTGCTGCATAGAGAGTCCGAGTGAGAGAGTCTCTGAGGACTGAACTGGTTGGAGTCGCCGTTACTGACCAAGTCTTTGTCGCACTTCAGCAGACGAGCGGCGCTGTTGACCGCGTAGCCGGGGTAGGCGCCATTGTTGTACGTGGGGCTGATTCCTGCTTTCCCTCGTTGGCACGGGGAGTACTGCGGGTCGTAGTAGTCCGTTTCCGATTTAAGCTGCAGGCCAGTGCTTGGGTTGTACGCCCCGTTCCCGTAGTGACGGTCGATGGTGGCCTGGTTGCGGCAGGCCCAGGTTTGACCGTACGTCTCGCATCCGTTCTCCGAGTCGGAGTCGTGCTCTATCTTGATGGGCGGCATCTCGGACATCATGTGACCTTCGTAGCACTCCCCGAAGTCGTTCTCGCTCTTCACCAGGTCTACGCAGTAGGCGTCCGCGTCCGACGACCCATACAGCTTTGACACGTACACGTCTGCGCCCCTGCCACCGTGGCAGCTCGGCGAGAGGCGGTAGGGCTTCCCGTACTGGCCAGTCCTGTTCAGGCGGTTGGATGGGACGTAGCCGACTCCCTGGGCGGCTCTGATGGGCCCCATCCGCTGCCGCATGGGCCACCCTCCGCCTAGGCCCGCGGCCGCGCCTTTGTGGTCCGTCACGGAGGACTTGCAGAAGTTGAGGGGTTCCTCCTGACCATAGAAGCCGTCGGAGCCACACTTGAGGTTGTCTTTGCAAAGAGGGGACCAGAGCGTGTGGTGGCTTCGCTGTGTAGCGCCCGGATGGGGACAAGTGAAGAGAAGAGGGTCTGTCATGTCACCCATTCCTCCACCAGTGGAATGTCTCCGAAGGTGTTCCCCACGCTCACTACGGAGGAAAAAACAGGGGCAGCATTTATTCACAAGTTCTTCTTCCCGGATACCAGCCAACATGTGAATTCAGTATGAAGTTTTGTCCTTTCTTTCTTGAGGGACTTATGAACAACATCTGATTAGCAAGCTGATGTAGCAATGGGTGACACAGTACAGATATGCTCTCAGCAGCATATTACAGAAAAAAAAATCACAATTACTGGTGACCCCAGTTTCATCTTTCACTGTAGTGCACAGTCAGAGGAAGAGGAAAGAGCTTTTTCATCATGCTAAAATGACTCAGCACATTTCATACATGACAGGGAGGAACCTGAGGAGCAATTCAGGGCGAGAATTGTAACATTATTAGTTTTGTTGATCCAAGAAGGCTTTTGAATTTTAAAGGAAATGATGTTCACCAAGCTGCAGGGCGGAGATTTTTCTGGTAGATTAAAAATGATGTGTTTGGGTGAAAACCTTGTGGAAAAAAACTTGCTTTCACTCGTGACATGTGAGGGAATGAAGGGTGTTGTACATTTTGAGATTGTTCTATGATGACTTTTATCTGCTTTGAGTTTCTTCTTACCTGCAAGAGTTTTGAAGGAAGTGAAGTGTTTTATAAATGTACAGATATTTTCGTCTAACAATAAAGATGTTTTACTACTTTATCCCAAGAGCACAATTGTGTTACCATCTGTCTTTAGCATTGTAAAGATGGAACAAAACACGTTAATAAAAATGCCCATTGATGTCAAAAATGTGGTTAACAGCTGGTTGAGTTTGATGAAATGTATCATCTTTGTTGGACAAATGGGCTAAAACGTTTTCAATTGAGTTTTCTGGGCTGAATAAACCTTAAAAAGCAACACAAAACATATCTGTGGACGTGATTGAAGGTTTTTGTGAGATACGTTTTGTTGTTCCATTATTGGCTATTAAAAGAACAAAGCACATAGTATGCACACAGCTTGACAATCCTTTTAATGAGCAACAGCCAGAGCTCACTTTCAAAAACCTCAATTTCAAATAACTCAGTGGAGTCGACAGATTGTTTGGCAAGTGTTGCTTCAGAAATAGTGCCGCTCTATTCGTGTGACTATGTTGGGATTGCCCTATTTTCTTCCTTTTTACTTAAAGATGAGTCAAAAAATAAATAACTCGGCTTGATTCACTGTGGTGGTCATGAGAATAATTCCATATGTGACTCATGTTTTCTGGGATGTGTCCCATCTGAGGAAGTAACAACAGCGTTTACACGCACAACTCGAAGATCTCTAGGTTTGTTGGCAGTGCACAGCAAACAAACACAGTGGGAGCGTTATGTTTCTAGCACAGGTCGCCAGTCTGTCGATATCTGTGTAAAAATTAATTAGTTTAAGGAAATGTAGCAATTAAAAAAAAAAAAAATTTTTTTTTGGTAAAACGTTTTTGGGGCCAGGATGAGGTGTTTTTTTGGATGTTGCTACTGGTGGAAATGACAAAGAAGGCGACAGGAAATGGTAGGAGGATAGTGCGGGTTGTTTTTTAATGAATTATTGCATGAACAAAACTTCACGTGTGATTTCAATAGCGTTTCTTATGTATTTCGAAATTGTGTTTTTTCGACATTAGCAGGCGACTGCTGAAGCAGATAGCCTAACCAATGAAACTGCTAATAGCTATTAGCTAATATCAGATAGTCCGACAGAGCGACTAAAAAAGATGTAATATTTCTGCACTGTTTTCCTAAATTTATTGAGTGTTTCACTTCTTTTTTCCTCTAGTTTTTGTCTCAGAATCAAAACAATAAATGAATGTGGATAATATTCCAACTGTAATAAGCAGTGGTCTATATCACATAAAAAACATTTGTTGCTTTCTGTTTTTAATAAATTAAATTAGATGATTTGTTTTAATACTATAAAGCGGCAGTGGTTTAACTTCATTTGAACTTATAATAACATGATAATCTCAAACAGATGCATGTCTATCCAACAGTGCCAAACACTTTGTCAAGGATCTTAAAATAGGATTTCATTTTTTTCAGCAAGTGGTCCATGAAGACACATGGACAGTGCCACATTACGAAGCCGCTCCCACATGTTTGTTGATGTGCCGTTTGAGTTTCTTTTTTCTTTTCTTTCTTTTTTTTAATTTCCTTTCCCCCACCCATAAATCACAAACACTTGTGTGAAATGTTTGTGGTTCAGAGCAGCGTTTCATGTGTTTTACATTCAACCAGAAATGTAAAATTCTGCAAATATGTTGCTGTTTTTGTGATGTACTTATAAAAACAGATCTAATTTTGGCACCCTCTGTAATTTATGGTGCCTCCCAGGAGGGAGTTTGGTTCGAGACCTTACACTGGAAGAGACTAATCTAAGCCATATACTGTTTTTTTATGCCTTTGTTAAGTCATGAATCACTAAAGTGGTACCTATTTGACTTCACCAAATAAAGTAAGCACTCTGGTGAAGAAAACCATAGTTTTCAACTAGAGTTTGCCAAAAGCAGCGTGGGAGACTCCATGATAAACAAGTTCTTTAGTCTGATGAAAGAACAAAATGGAGACTTCTGGCCATCAAACACACCATCTTCTCTGTGGAGCATGGTGGTGGCATTGTCATGATGTGGGGATACTTTTTTTAAGAGCTATGGATTAAAGTTGCTGGAAAGATGCAAAGCTTAAATCAACCCACATTCATGTGTTTTAGGCTTAAAATTAAAGCTAATTTCTGCTTTTTGTGAAGTTTGTGCTCTTTGTATTTTGCAAGTACGCATATTTTTCCTTTCTAGTTGTACAAATGCATACTTCAAATAAACGACTTGCAGCTGTAATTTTAGTTCAATTTGTACCTGAATTTGCCGCTGCTTAAACACTTTGACAGCAATTTCAATCAGTGCCAGGCACATTTGCTTTCCAACCGTTTAAAGTTTCCGATTCTTCTAATCATTCAAAGTGAATGTAAGTCCTGTAGTGTCATCTTCTCTTACCCATGCTCCATCGGAGAGATAATCCCCCCACCTTTGTTCTTTCCCCGCATTAAAATATTTTTCACTTTCATCTCGCTGATGGAGGGCAGTAAGAGGGGCACGGCGATGCAGAACAGACCCAGCTGGGCGGGAACCAGCGTCCCAGAGGGCGACTTCTTTTTCTGCCCGTGGAGGAACTTTAACCGACCCTGGAACTGCATCGTCTGAAATGAAACAGAAACAAATTAAATATATGTTCACGTATTCATGCGAATTTCATTTGCTGTTCAATGTTAGCTCTTGATAATATTTTTATTTTTGGTACACCATGTGGCACAATCTAAATTCAATCTTGCGTCATATGACTCAGCAACCCTTTTTATGCTCTAATCTTGATGAGAGCTGCTGCAGGCTACAAGAGTGGGCACAGTTCACTTTATCTTTTATCAGCCTATGCTAAACCACGTCAACATTCAAAATGACAAAGCAGATCATTCTACTGCGTTGTTTTCCAAATTACACAGTGAAAGAGTCGACCTCTGCATTCACAGCTCTGGAAATTTAGCCAATTTGCCCTGAAGATGCTAACGCATTTAGCATGTAGGCTAAAATAGGCCGATTAGCTGATTCACCATCTTGATTTAGCTTGTTAGCAACAAATATTTGTCACTTTAATTTTGTTTTGCAACACAACTGAAAAGGGTTATTATATTACAATTTGTGTCATATTTGTAACATTTTTCAGTAGGGACTATGTTATCAACGTTTACTAGGTAATTGGCAGTAAGGTAGGAGGCAGAAGGCGATCATGTGGAGCTTCTGGTTTGCAGAACATGGGAGCCAAACAAGACATTGTAGATGTCATTTTGCTAACTCCAGCAGAAACTTACACTCTTTTTATTCCCCAACTCTTGACCGTGATTATTTCCCTCTGCGGGTCTCAAAACCGTCACAAGCAGTGGTGCAAAGTGTGAACTAAACCCGATTAATGCTAGAGAAATAACCGTAAAAGGTGAAATTGTGCAATAAAATTGGTTGCACGAAGGCAATAATTTCAATTTTAGATTAGCTTGTGTCTTCTAGGAGTTTGCTTTGGCCGGTTCGGAGCACTCACCAAAAACCCAGACGTGCTGTCCAGGAGACAGCGGACTCTGGCTATGAAACATCTGTTGAGAAAGCAGGAGAGCTCTGGGGGAATTTCCCCTGCTTCCGGAGAGTTGAACATGCTGCTCACGACAAAGTCTTCACCTGTAATACGATGGTGAGAGAATGTGAATATGAGAAGCAATTTATGTGGGGGGGAAAAAAACAAACTTGTGAGCAGTACGCACTTGTTCCCGCTGCTAACTGGCCATCTGGCTGCCCAGACATCGCCTGATGTTGTGGTGGACACATGGCCCAGTGGAGCTGGCGTCTGAACTCCTGGCGGTCGTCTATGTGGATGTAGTCGAAGACGTTTTGGTGCATCACGTCGGTCTGCGGGGAAAGGTTTCGGTCAGACAGAGGGAAGGACGAGAGGGTTTCACCAACGTGCGCCTAGCTTTAGAGAAACTAAGTCTTTTCATCTCAGAAAATCTTTAACATTGCATTATAAAGAATGAAACACTTTTTATTGGCGATCAGTAGCCTCTTTAAGATCCAACATAACCCCCCACAAAAAACCTATTATGGATTGCTTTGTCTAGTTGCGCCATTTGAAAACGATGCTCCCAGACTGTTAGCTTTCAAAAGCTCATTTAGCAGGTTAGCAGAACAAAAGGGGCGTGGCTTAAAGCACACAGCGTTCATCCAATCAGAGGGTTTTTCAGAAATCCGACTAAGCTAAGCGTCACGAACCTTTTGGTGCTTAAATGAATTTAGTGTTTCAGTCAGAAAACAAACCTGTACGTTTTCCTCATCCTGTTATTTTCCGCTTCAGATTTTGCCAGTCGATATATATTTCCGAGATCAAGTGGAAGATGAAAGATCATCTGGTGGCTCTGCTCTGCTAATACCGACGCAGTTTACTTTGTACAACATTGGCACGTCACGCTCGTTCTGCAGTGACGTTCACGAAGGTTATGGGTTTATCATAAACTGCCAAGATGAATCAGGGTTTGATACTGATTGGCAGATTTAAACCTCCTGTCATTTTAGTCTTTCAGTTGATTGGGAGACATGCAAAACACACGTTGATCAGAAAAAAACAAGTGGTCTGAACTGGGCTAAATGTGAATTTGAAAAGGGTTGAATGTGACGGCTGAACAGAAACAGAAGCTCTTGTGTGGTCTACTGTGGTAGGTATTTATAAATTGTGGTCCAAATAAGGATGTGAGGTAATTGATTGGACCGTACAGGTTTGCTTGCATCCAAAGAAGGTTCAGTAGTGATAGAACTGTGTCAGAGTACACAGTGCATCTCAGGTGTACAAGTGTTTAAGGAGCATTAAACTTCTGTGTAACAGTTTATGACGTCAAAGCGACATGCGTGCGTTGGTGTCACAAAGCAGTGGACGGTTTACTGAATCCATAGCTGCTCTCTGTGGATTCTTTTTAAAGTTATTCAGAGCCGACAGTAATGTCAAAAGAAGGAAGCTAATAAAAAGAAAATACAACTAATAGCAACGGCCTTCAGTGCAGCACTGACTACATCTTCTGTAGGGAAGTCTGTCTGGATGTGCAGTCAGAGCGAGGAGTGGTGGGACTGTGATGTGATGCGCTTCAGTGATACAGACGTCTTTCGTAATTTTATAATCATAAATTATAATCATAATTTTCAACCGTTGTTTACATTCAGATTCACCACATTTGGGTTTGGCAGAATTATGATGCATGCCTCACATCAGCGACATAAATACCGGATAAAACGCGACATGACCGTTCATTCTGCAGACACTTTGGAAACTATCGGATGCATATCGGAAGTAGTACCATATGTGGAAGTGGCAGAGATCAGGTTTTTTTTGTGGGGCACTGAAAAGATTGGAATCAGGCCGTTCAGACTGCGGTGAAAAAAGTTTCATATGGATCCCAAATGGGCAATAAAAAGTGGATTTGGATCGCATTTAGCCACTTTGTGAACGTAGCCAAAGTCATAGAGCTACAGTCCAACAAAGGGTGTGTTAGCATCAGAACGGGAACATGTAGGTGGAAGAAGGTGGTCAGGGTGGATAAATTATGTGGGTATCCAGGTGCGGCACCAGAACTGTAATGGCGGAAAAAGGCAAGTGGCAAAGGTAGTGAGATACTTTGGACGGTACGATGCTGGAAAACCTTTGGTCCTGTGATTCACGTTAATGTCACCACGCTCCACATACAGCACTGTTGCAGACCAGGCATGGTATAATCTGACGGCTATGGGCTCTTCCAGCACCATAATGACTTCCACCACAAAGGAAAAGTGGTTGAGGAATTGTTTGAGGAGCATAAGAATGATGGCCTCATGTTTTCCCAGACCCTAAGACAGTCTACGATCTTTGGGGTGAGTGAGTAAAGAAGTGCAACGCCTGGAGGTCGCACCTCACAACACGCAGAACGTAAAAGGTATGATGCTCCAATACTGGTGCCACACTCTTGGTGCTAATGGAGTCCACGCCTTAACATGTCTGGGGAACCAACACACAGGCAGATAGTCATAGCGTTATGCCAGATCAATACACATCCCTATAAACACACACAGAGCGAGACACACAAATCAGGAGGATTTAGTCAGTGCAGCAAACAGCCGAAGGGCAGCTGCATGAGCGGAGAGGGCAGCTGTGTTTGTCAAACATTGCGTGACACCGGCTCCTGAGCAGCGGTCCGGCTCAGCCAGCCCTCCCCATCCCTGTCCGCTCTCACACACACACACACACACACAACCCGAGCCGGGGCTCCATCCCGCTTTCATCAGGCCTCTCCCCTCTCTCTTTTCCAGCAATAACTTTTGCTTTCTGTCATTCCCTGACAGATTCCTCGCAGTAACGTTCAACCTTCTCCTCTTCCCTTCTCTCCCTCGACCCCCGCCCTCTCTCAAGAATTTCCATGGCGGTGGCACGCGAGGGTTTTTGATCGCCTGCCTCTGAAAACACAATCTGTTCCCACCGTCTTCGCAAAGCACTTGGCCCCGCGGACTGCGGTTCCCTACTGGCGTTCGGGCGCACAGACGGATCGAGTGACTATTGTTTTTGTGTCTCGTAAAGAAACATGCAGAGAGGGAAAGAAAGAGGGGGAAAAAAAGAAGAAGGGGAGAGTAAGTGATGTTTTAACTGACCTTCAAAGGCTAACTGCTCCAGCAACAAATTGGATCAAAGACCAGTGAATGTTTTCTGCCTCTCTCTGGGGCTTTTGTTGTGGTGCCACTCAGTGGAGCCTTCTCTTTTCTTTGTTTTTTCTGTGGTATATTAATAAGTGTCCTCTCACTACAGTTATGGGCCCAAACTGGTGCAACGTGTTTGTTTGAGGCCTTGTCAAGGAAAGTATGTGTGTGTGTAGGGCATGTGTGCGTGTGTGTGTGTGTGCGTGTGTAGGTGTGTGTGTGTGTTTGGAGGAGTGGGAGTGTCTCATTTTCAAGGCCTAAATGTGGGGAAATGGAACCTTTTGATCACCAACAAATACTCATGAATGTGGTTTGCGTGCTGCGGTGTTTCGGCTCTCCTTCATGTCCTTGCGTGTCAATACCTTGTCTCTTTCAATTGAACACGCATTTTTGCATTTCTCTAATGAAAAAATACCCATGTGGAACGACTACATCAGGGCCAGTGAACTGTCACACCACCGCGACCGCACCGCCAAAACAAAGAGCCGCTTGTACGTGACGGGAGTTTGACAATTTAATTTGTATTTTAATGTTCAATTCGCAGTCCATCTGCATGGCAGGTTGCAGAATGTCCTGTCAGCCGACACAGCTTATAAAGATTTAAGGACGAAATCTTTGGAAATGATCTTTAATTGTTTTATCTAAAACGAGACCAGCAGTTATTCCTTCTGCTTCTAACGTGATTTATTACAGTTTGTAATGTTAGCTGTAGCATTTGCCATTATTTACATTTAACACATAGACTTAAGCAAAATGTAAATTAAACATTGAAACACAAAATTTAAAAGTGCGTTTTGAGAGAAAAAATATGTTTTCATTTCAGCTTTTAATGGAGTAACGACATAAATAAATATGAATAATCGGTTGGGCGAACGCTGAACTCCTGTGTGAAAAGTGGTACAAAACTGAAGATTTGATGTTTTAATTCTCTCTAAGCTATAATATCGCCACCACAATAAATTAATGGCATGAATCCTTTTTTTTTTTTTTTTTTTTGCCAAAAGTTGATTTATGTACAAATATCACTTTTGGCAAGAAGAAAAAAAAAAGATTTATTCCATTATTTTAAGACGGTTATTATTGAGATCACTTTAGTTTTGCTGCACAAGCTGCGTCTGGGAGTGGAATCTGAACTCTAATTCAAGAACTGGTTAAAAAGATTCTCAGAATTTGATTTTGTCCTGAAATGTGTGTGAAAACAATGCAGCGTTGTCTTTTATGGGAGCACTTTACGTTTAGCGCTACTGTTCGGACAGCTTTACGCCTCCGCAAGATGGAAAATTTGGATAACCAAATAGCATAATGCAACAACCAAATGATAAAACTGTTGATAAGAACGTGTGAGCAAAGATATTCAGAGCATCCAGCCAGAATCCAGCGCTTCACTTCATTTCTGACCCGTTACTGCTTGTATAACTACATAAATAATTCTGAACTGTCCTTTTTCACAATTTAACCCTGAGTACAAATACTCAAATATTATTGGCACAAAGGATCATGACACTTCCTAAATTTAGTATCAGCTTTTTATGCAGTTCTCTCAAAGCTTGTCTTCCATAATGAACCTTGCACAAATGCAGACCGACACGTAGATAAAGTGAGGCAGAGTGTCTCAGACCACAGTGGTTTATATGTCGACCGCCTGCGGACAAAAGAGAGATTTCAACACTGAAAAGCGATTTGTTTATCGTTTTAGAGGAGGGTGGTAGCGTTAGCATGACGGAATGGGATAGCCAGTGTTGACACCAGAAAGGGAGAATGTTAAATTGTGGGGTGATTCACGCGCAGGCATCCAAAGAGTGTCAGGGTGGAAGAAAGGCTTTCTGGTACATACTGACGGTGAAAACACACCAGAA
The DNA here is from genome assembly GCF_000485575.1 of Poecilia formosa. Classification (NCBI taxonomy): domain Eukaryota; kingdom Metazoa; phylum Chordata; class Actinopteri; order Cyprinodontiformes; family Poeciliidae; genus Poecilia; species Poecilia formosa. The sequence continues at coordinate 318,031 of NW_006800047.1, read as the reverse complement.
CATTTCTACATGGTTGATTTTCATTTGTTTGATCAAAAATTGTGTTCAGTCGGTGTTCTTTTTATTAGTAAACTCTCTGTTACCTCAATGTTTTTTTTCCCCATATTCCCATAAAACACATAATCCCAAGCCAATGGTAGTTCTTTACATTATTAGCATTGAGCACTTAATCCTTTCCCACACACCTGGCAGCTTCGTTATTTTGAATATGGATTTGTTTAATCTCAATTTCCACAGCCTACATGCGACGAAAACCTCGGCCACTGTTCATACGTTTCTAATTTGAAACATATGATTTATGTATTATGTGTATATAAGTATGAAGACTTTCAACTCACCTGATGGAAACCCAAGTAATCCACAATGGTTGAGGAAGCATAAAAAACCATGCCATCACTGCTCACCACCAAGGCAAAGCCTGTTAGAGACTACACACACACACACACACACACACACACACACACACACACACACACACACACACACACACACACAGAAATTGTAAATTCATGCAGTAAATAAACATAAGAGCAATAAGTACATTTATTTCTCTATTTATTTATTGTGACCTAAAGGAACTAAAGTACAAAATGTTTCTTTGAAGCTAGATGCTAAATGTAGCACAAATTCATTAGACATTTTCTTTTCATGAATGTATGAAAGTCTTCATAAGAGTCAGTAAAAATGAAACAAAGGTACAGAGTTCCAAATGTCCCAAAACATAATAAATGACAAATAATTAATCTTGCTGGCCATAATGGAAAAGAAATCTGCAATCGTCTAGATACGTCAATAATAATAATAATAACAATAATAATAATAATAATAATAATGAATCCTTTGTTGTTCTTAGAATAAAAGAACAATGTTCATTTTACTCAACCATATACCTACAAAAAGTAAAATCAGAGAAATGATCATTTTAAGTGGTCTCTTAATTTTATAATATCCTATTTTACATGATTTTTGGCACTGTAGGACATCCAAACAATACAATGTCAACAATAGTGAAAATTAAACACAGAAGGTCAGGTTGAAGAGTAGGCAAAAGAAACCCATGTTGTTTCTGAAGTTGTTTTACTTTGGGGAAAAATAAAGTCGTCTCTGTTGGCATCTAGGCGTGCTGTACTAGTGAAGTGACTGTCAACGTGGCTGAAACAGACACAAAGCCTTTCACCTTAAAACTAAAGTGATCGTTTTGGTCTTGTGAAACAAATAAATAAATGCGAGTAAGTCTCCAAAAGCAAAACACATTTCTTTTCTGCTGTTGTTGAAAGTTCATCTTTGTTTGGTTTGTTTGAGCAGCCAGATGAAAGCTGATCAAATAGGAATGCTGCACATAAACAATGTGGCGGCTTCAGTCAAATGTGCGGATGGAGAGGGAAGCAAAAGGTACGAGGAAAAACCCAAACAGAAGAGGGAAAAGAAAGAAGTTACAGAAAGGATATGTGGAAGGGGTCCTCTCATCTGTGCGGCTTGGATTGCGTGACAACAGCAGGACCGGCTGACTTGCGTGACTGCTGCTGCCAGAGTCTGTCACCTCTGTTTTACAGCGAGAATATGCAGGACTTTTCGGATCTGTGTGTGTGTGTGTGTGTGTGTTGGGAGGGAAAGGGGGGAGGTATTCTACATGGAGTACATCCTCATGGTCACTAAATTCACACTCACTCCCACAGTTTCCTCCCCCTTTCACAAACACCTTACAGTGATCTGATAACCATCCACAGGGGACGCCATTCCACTGCACACACTCCGTCACAACTCGGCCTGTGAACTCACTGAACTGATCGCTCTCCTTTCGCGCCGTAGAGCTCATGATGCACTGAGAGGTGGACTGTGAAAGCCGTTACCCAGAAAAATGTCCGGACTGCGGCATCGTAATTAAAGAAGATCGTGTCCGGAAGCGGGATGAGCGCGACGAGAGTGAGGAGCCGGGCGGTGGGAGGATGGGAGATAGGTGCTCGGTCGCGTTGATGCAGACGATGTTTGACAAGTTCAACTGCTGGCACATGTCCCCCCGCTGACCCCAAACACACACACACACACACACACACANCACACACACACACACACACACACACACACACACAGAGGCACCGACTGCTCTGGCAGCCACTCAAAACACACGACTGTGAACATTTTTGGAAGAACGAATAAATACTGAATGCAGCTTAACATATTTAAGATTCCTAATTTCAAGGGATTTGGAGCGCTCGTAATATCATCCAGAAACAGAACGCCAGAGCCAGATTTAATAAGTGTGCATGAAAACAGTGACTTTAATCGTGATCCGATGCGCCTGTGGCGGAAATGTAAACATTTCTGGCGTCTGTGGGATAAAAAACGCAGCTCCGCAGGTGAAAACGTTCCGATATTTCAGTCAGAATGACCTTTTAAATGATTAAAACGACAAGTTTTTCTGCCGACGCTCATCTCTGTGATTGTTCATTCAAACAATAGATGTGAGCATATACTGTATATAGAGGAAAGCCATGTTGTTTTCATGAAGTCCTACAGGGGCCAAAAAGAGGTCAGCTTTTTTTTCATGTCGGTCGCACGCAAGTTTATGTACTCAGTGATGCACTTTTTTCCCTTGTGTCCTCCAAGTCACTGAAATCCTGCAATAAATGCAGCAATAAAACCCTGAAGGGCTCTGGCAGTTTTATTTTTCTGGAACAAACAGGATCTTTTAACCTGAAACGGCGTATTTGGGCAATAAAAGCTAATACATATTTTTTCTACTGATTACTTCAATTAGCTTTACAAAAAAGGTAATTGTGATACATTTCTACTGGCAAATTTATCACAGATGAGCGCAGCGCAGTCGTTGTTCCCGTGTTTGAGCACAAAACGTGGAGATTCGCTGGTTTAAGGGACACAGAATTGCGTTTGCATCGTGTTTTACATAAAACACAAATGCCAAGAACGACTAACTATGTTCCACTTGTCCACAGTTATGTGAAAACTGCAGAGCTGCAGAAGTCAGGAAAAAAAAAACTACTGTACTAACACTGGCAACGCTACACATAGTGCCGTTTTTATATGTTTTTCTCATCATTTCCCTCAGTTTCTTGGATCCTGAAGCTTTTAGGTAGTGGAAACACCTGTTGCTGTCCCGCGGCACAAAATATCTGCAACTACAGACAGCCCCCAAGAGAAACTAAAAACTTTAACTTTCAACATCTTAAAAGTTGTGGCGCTACATAGAGAAAAATGTCCAGTTTCCCCTTGTGTTTGCTTTATCTGTTACGTCATGCAGCAAACGGCAAATAGGAGCTTTTATCGTTTTCTTTCAACAGTGACTTTCTTCTCGCCTGTTTTCCATAAAAGCCAGCTTCGTATTGGTTGTCCTGTCAAGTAGGAATGCTTAATAAAGACCTAGGATTTTATCACAATATTTTGTGGTGCTATTAATGATAGAATAACAATTACTTCTTTTGTAAGGTAGATTTATGGCACAGCGTTAGTTGCACTGCAGACATTCCTGTCTGAAACAGGCTTCTTCAGGAAGTCATTTACCTTAAAGAAGCTTGATTTATATCACTAAACTGAACACAGTAACGGTAATTGATCATATTTTTCAATTTAGTGATATTTATTGACTGTCTTGTGGAACAAACACCGGAGAAAGTCAAATAATTTTAGTGTAAATAACAGTTTGACAAAAAATTAAAAAAAAATGATGGAGACCACAAGAAATCAAAATTCTTATGATAATAAATTGTTCACAATAAATGATAAAAAATTAAAAATAATAAGACAACAAACTGTAGAGTTCAGATTGAGCCACACATCCCAGAAGATTTGACTTGACTCACTCTGCGGTTACAACAAGCAAAAAAAATGGAGCCGGGACATGTTAAAGAAAAGCAAAAAAATAAAGGGAAGAAGCTACACCGTTTACTTAAACAGCAGATTAAAATCTAAAATAGTAAAATCATAATTTAAAAAAAAGATGTTGAGTTAACCAATTGGGTTGGATCAACACTGTGTGCCTGTGGGCTAGAACTGGGCCCAATCTAAACTAACAAAGTCTTTCACCTGGATCTCTTCTGCTCCCAAAGTTATCTCAGGCCTCTTGGCTGCTGCCTTTGGGCTGCAGCGTTGACACACTCTTCCCTGTTTCAAACAACAGCCAGAGCTCTGTGAGGCGTTTAGAGCCCGGAGTATTGTTTTATAACCTAACCCAGCTTTAAACATCTCCACATTTGTCTGTCTGACCTGCCTGCTGTTTTTCTTGGTCTTTGTGACGCTGTTTGTTCGTTAATGTTCTCCAACAAACCTTTGTGGCCTTCCCATCTGGATTTAGACTGAGATTAAATTACACACAGGTGGCCTCTATTTACCAATCAAATGACTTTTAAAGGCAAATTTCAGATTTTTCCACTTTGGTTTTGCACTATTTTTGTTAGCTTGTCACTTAAAAAAAAGAGATGAAAAAGTGGAAAGGATTTGAATACTTTCTCTATGATGTACACTCATACAGAATCCAGTTGCCAGAAACTTTGGTAAATAAGGAACTTCACCACATTTTTGTTTTTCTGTAGAGTTTTCAAGTTCTGTAATAGATTGCCGATCTAGCCTAAAAGAGGGGGAAAAAACGTGTCTGATCTGATTGTTTGGACTCCACTGCGTAAAAACCCGGTGTTGCCATAGGGCTTCGGTCCAAGCTGAGTCACGCAACAGTAGATGGAACATCATTACGGTCAATCTAGTCTTTTGTTAACCGTTCCTGTGAGGAACCTAACACATTAACAGAGGACGGGGCTCTGAATCCCTGCCTGCTGGAAAATGACCAACGTCATAATTTGCAGCCTCACTGAGAGCCAGCGGGTCATGGAGAGTGTAATAATGATCTGATGTGTTTGCAGTTCCCATGCAGCGTGCTCCTGATCTGTTTCACCAGCAACAAGCGGTGTAGTGTGTTATCTATCAGCCTGTCTGTGTGTCTCCCCTAATGCGTGTTTACGTTAAAGTCCTGGTGTGTCCCATTTTGTTGTCAAACGCAATTTGCTTTGACCGTCAAGAGACAGACTGAGTCTGCGCATCTCTCCTGCTTGCTTTCACACTCCGTGAGCGCATCAAGACGGGGAGATGTGCTTCACACAGACTCTCACGCACCTCGCCGGCTGCTTGTGGAAGTTCCCATTGCCCTCCTTCGGCTCCGACGCAGCCGCGTCGCCCACCGTGTGTCCCGCAACGCCGCGGCTCCACGAGGGAGGTCGCGCCGCAGGGCAACTCACTCAGACAAATCTTCTTACAGGCACGTGCGTGAACTGCAGGGCGAGTTCACCGACGGTGCCATCAACAGGGGGGGAAGGAAAGAAAGTGCAATGGCACGACATGACGGAGCATTTTGTCGCCCGAAACGAGCCGAACCGTGGCGCTTGTATGCCGAAAACACTTTCTGTTTAAGCGATCAGAAGCAGACGTCACTCACACAGGACACACACACGCACATGGGTCATATGGTTTCTTACTTCCAGGAGGAGGCTGCTTTCATTGATGGTGGTGCCCAAAGGAAGGCTATCTTTCCTGGGTTCAGGGTTAGAGGATGCTGGGGTGGTGATGTGCTTCCTGGAGGGTTTGTCTTGACTCGCTGCAGAAAGAAAACACGTAAATACATCAGCACATGTGACGGAGACTGAAATCAATTACTTCAAAAGAGACTCAACAATGAGATCATTGCTTTTGTTTTTTTCGGTTGGTCGGTCGGTCGACATCGGTCAAGCAGGAGCAGATGTTGTCTTAAGCCCCACGCTGGCCGGCGCCAAAAAAAATTCAAAAAATGACTGACTGACAATGATGTTTCTGTTTACAAAGGCGCTGTTGTGAATGATTAAAGGGAGAGCTAGAGCATTTCTCAGACATGTGGCAGAGTCATTACCCGTATCAGACTCCCTTTTGGACGGCATAAATGCTAGTCACCACACCAGGCCAGTGTGTTGGGTCAGTTTAAAAACAGGGAAACAGTTTGAGGGTTTGTCTAACTTTGTAGGGTTCCTTAAGCACAAAAAAGCACATCCAACAATCACAGAAAGTTTGGGGCAAATGGGATGTCAGACTTATGTGTTCTTGCTGCCCAACCTGCAAAGCTAACCTCAGATCCTTAGTAGTTGAAGTAAATACTGTGTGATTCAGCCTGAAAGTGATCATTAATAGTGGATCCAATCCAGTACAAACAAGACTTCTTAAAGTTTGAGGAATTTGAGTGACTACTTATAAATTTAAGACTACTTAGAAAATGCAAACATTTGCAGATGTAAATTTACAGAACTAAAACTACAACCTGTTTCTGGCTACTTTTTTCTTTAAAATATCACAACACTCTCTCATTATCCTCAACCTCACAGATATTTTCTCTCTTAAAGTAAAGCCTGCACAAGACAGTGCCTTATAAAAGTCTTAATGCTCAATGATCTTCTTCAAATGTTACGTCAAAGGTCCATCATCTGAAGTTGGAAAGAGGGTTACACAGCAAGCCAACCAAAGACTTTGCCGTCCGCCATAACTGACTTGAAACGCTGGGCATGGAGAGCGTTACTCTGAGAAGCCTGTGGTGGCGCTGCACCAAGAACAACTGAAGTAAATGACATGAAAACCTCTGAAGAAGACACTGATCCCAACACAAAACATAAACACAAACGGAGTGTCGTCAGTTTTTAGCAGTTGTAGAATTTCTCGTTTTCTTTGGTAAAAGATGACAAGCCATTTCTCGTGCTTGCGCTACACACACACCTTTGATTTGGTTGTATTTACCCATAATGCCCTGCGCTACAGTTCCGTTTCCTGCTTTGGGAGCGGCCTCCGATCCGCTTAGCATTCACTGTGAACCACGGAAGAGTTTACGTCAACCGAACTGGGACTTAGGTATATAGGCGGACCAGAGTTCGCTGTTTTGGTTCGCACTATAGTTCAACTGCACATTCACACAAACTGGACCTTCTAGAAAATGAATTAGTTATATTAAAGCGGACTAAACAGGGCTAGTGTGTGTTCACCCTTAAAACGGCTTGAAAACTGATGGTGACAGGTGAGTCTGAGGTATTTTCAAAGAAAAAAGAGCAAAAATGTCAAGTCTCAAAGCTGGTTGAGACATACTCTGAAAGCCTTAGAGCTTCAAATGCAGCAAAATGTGTTTTTCTTGACTCAACAGGACTTAATACAAAACACATGCCAGACTTTGTGAAAGATTTTTTTCTTTCCTCTTTCATTTTCCTTCCATCTCAAAGTTTTGTGCCGCTTTGTGTCGATCTGTCACACGAATTCCCAATTTGCGGTTGGTAACGTCAAACGATGTGATAACATTCAAGGGGGTATGAACACTTTTTGCGAGGCACCTGCTCTCCAGAGTTTGGTTTACTGAACTGTCACATGCTCTCCCATCACTGCATGTTTGGAGGCATGTTTGCGTGTCTGTCCTGTGGCTGTTCGGTCGGTGGGGCATGTGGCTCCCTCCGACAGATCAGCCCTTTGATCCATCATTCGTTGTAGCAAGCACAGATCAGTCACGCAACTCACATCCCCACATACCTCCATCTACATTATGAAAACCATTATGATCTCCACGCCAATATGTCCTCTAATGTTTCCACCAACCCCTCCCGACGCCACCACCCCCAACGTACAACCTCATTACGGCTTCAGTTCATCACCCTTGACCTTCTACTGTGTTCATCCCTTCCCCCTTCGAACTCTACTTCATTGCTTCATTCTCTCCACCCTATCTTTGCTCAGCTTTGTATAAAGGGTGATCAACCTATTTTGGTGCAAAAAGAGATTCGTGCATCCATACATTTTGTTTGGACTCTTTTTTTTTCTTTTCTCCACCACAAGTAATCGTTTCTTTCTTAAGCTGAAACGCAGCCCATGAAACGCACAGACAGCCTGAAAGCCGGTGCTTGTGCTAATCGTTTTGTCATCACCTCCACTAAGTGAGAACACATACAAACAAACAGCTGCAGACGGCCGTCCCACAGAAAAATCCTTCTGTTCAATCACCAGAATATCATCCAACCAGTGGAAACCATTGCGGAGGGGAAATGAGTCTAATGACCGTCTTTATTTCCCCCCCTTTCAACGCCTCATATATTTTTGTTTTCCCTCTTATGGCGGCTCTTGGAGAGGATGCTACGTCAGGAAAGACAAACACTCGGGATGATTAATTATCGGCACCGGCACTTCCCCTGCCAACAATGCGGGCTTTATTCCTCGCCCGCTAACGTCTTCGGCTTTGCTTTTCTTTGCCTGGAACTTTCTCCGTCTCTGGTCCGAAAATGAAAACAGAGTGGGTAATGGTGAGGCGTTTATGGGTGCTGTGTGAGGACTGGGTGTTAGGTAAAAAAAAAAAAAAAAAGTGACAAGTACAGGGATGTGGAAGCTGCCAAAAGGGTGAGGCTTGAAGTGTTTGGTTCCTTCGGTCGGCCAGAGCCGTCTTTCCACTGAGCGTACCGAATATCAAGACCACCATCCAATTATTAGGTTACGCTCTGACTTCATTTTTACGGTAATGCCGACAAAGGGCTGCTCAGAGAGAACTTTGGGTGGGGAGTTATCAAGCATTTTGCTTGTTTGATCTGAATTAATAACTGGGTTGAAATATCTTCTTACGTGTAAAGTGAAAAGGTATTTTACCCTCTTATAGGGTTGGGGTTGTCTGTTAAACTCATCAAAATCAAATCATAATATCAGACCAAGACTCTTCACCATACATTTTTGCCTTTGCGAATCCAATTATTGTCTGAAAACTACTTTTCGTTTCCTATAGCGTCTGATTTTCAGGTCAGTTTGATGACACGAAACATGCAAGTAAGACAAAAAGTAAAAGAAAAAAGGGCAAGAAACCCATAAGTATGCATGAACTTTTTTCACAGCAAATGGAAAAAAAAAAAAATAAAAGTCTTCTTTATCAGTTCCAGACGCGCCACTCCAGTTTCAGAACCTCCTGCTCTCTGCCAGCGAGCTGGCGCTCCCAACGAACTGTTTGCTCCTGAAGCCTCCAGGGGGAGAGGTGAGCGCGGCCGCAGGGCCAACAGATGAGCAAAGAGCACAGTGTGGTTGTGTTTGCCTGTTTTCAACATCCCCTCTTTTTAAAGCCACTTCCTCCTGTAAAACCAAGAGTAGCTGAAAAAGACAATAACACAGAGAAACGCAGCCGACAGAAAAACGAGAAGGTACTTAGATGATTTTACGGTGCGGATTAAAGAGACAAAAGAGAGGGAAATAATTTTGCCAACGTCAAAAAAAAAAAAAAAAAAAAAAAGAGCTGTTGAGAATGAGTGCAAGTGATACTATTATTATGGTGAATAATAATAAAGTTATAAAAGTTCTTGACTTTAATGTTGGATTTTTTATTATTATCGTGAAGCACTGCACTATTTTATGAGTGAAAATTGCACCATGATTAAGATTTACAACTTTTTTTTTTCTTAAGCATCACTTTTTCTGATCAATTTCCAGAATTTACTTGAGACGTGACACCTGTTGATGGTGCTGGCTACTTCAAATTTGTCTTTTCTGGCTGCACAGCTGCAGTTTGTTGTCATTTCATCACTATTTCCCTCTGATTTCAGTAGCATAGCACAGCTAAACATTGCAGTTCTACATACAGTCTATTCTATTTTGCTGATCTAGTTAAAAAGACATTTTCTTCATTTACAATAATGCTAACAGTGAATATGAGACAGTGTTGGCTGATGCAGTTTTTTTTTTGTTTTTTTTACATACATTACATACATAATTCACTAAATTATTAGTGAATGTTCAGAGTTAATGACTTAAGAGACAAAAGAAAGCAACATCAGAAGAATAGCAGAGTTGCAGCCATCAGGCTTTTCTTTATAGTCAATAACTTTGTTTTTTTCCTTAAGCCTGGACCACTGTAAATATAAAAAAAATAAAAAAATAAAAACACTGCAAGTTTCATGATGGAGGTGCTAGTTTAGAATCCAATGACAATAATGAAGGAAATACAAGATCATCCCCGTCCAGAGGCTGTTTCCCTACTGTTAGCTTTATTAGACTAAATTAAAAAGAAGTTCAAAGGACATTTTGAAACCTAGTGTGTAAAAAGTCCTGAAAAATTGGGAATTCTTAGTTCTGATGCATTTAATGAAAAGGTTTCAAATAAAAGTCAGATTTTTCATTGGCACGACCTGCAGGTTACCCGATCAGAGAACCAAACCGAGGGAAAACCGGCCAAATCCGAAGTTAAACAGCAGCCAGTTTTACGGTGCAGTGGAGGCCCCCTGCTCACTTTGACTCATGTTTTCTATTAATTCTCCCCTCCTCGTCTTGTAAAATGACAATAATTGAAGCAGCATGGGTGCCATCTCTTGGCTGCGTGTACATTTTCCGGAGAAATGTTTTCGTCCTGAACACGCATGACGCCGTGCGGCACAGCAGTTCCTCCTCTCCTACAAGGCTACAACATGTAATAGCATGCGTGTAAAGACTACTGTATGCATGTGTGTGTGCGTGCGTGTGTGTGTTGAGATTCGACTGGCTTGGTGCCACCTCCTTTGCCTAGTCCCGCCTCTTCCCTCACCACTCTTCTCTGCGTACGTCTCTCTCTCTCTCTGCAGGCACAGGAAATCCACAGTGGAGAGAGCAATACTCTCAGAGAGAGAGAGAGAGAGAGAGAGAGAGGAGCTGGCTGATCAAGGGCTGCTTGTCACGCGAGCGAGCCGTCTGTCAATCTACCCCCCCCTTCCTCCTGACAGGCTGCTGGAAGGCGGCCAAGGCCTTGCGTGCAAGCCGGCAAGCCACATTAACCCATAAAGAATTTCATAATAGCAACAGCTGTTAAATATTGATGACTTCTGGCAAGTTCTCAATGGTCGATTCGCAAGGAAAGGTTAAGCCCCGCGCTAGTAATTCGAGCTTGTGCTTCATTGTGCCACAGATCAAATGTCCGGATGTTGGCCGGTTCAAATCCGACCATTACTGCCTTCTTGTTTCACAAATAAGAGGTTTTTTAAATTGTGCTCTTCTCTTGAGAGAAACACTCAGACGCTTCCACTGGTTTTCCTCTGCTGCAGTTGCAGCTGACTCAATCCTCAATCAGCCTATATACCAGTATTAATACCGAGTTGTGCTTTTCTAATCTTTCCCATATTGTTCCGGATGAGAATGCTTCGTTTCCCCCTTGTGACATGGTTACACGTCAAGGGATGAAACGATTTAGAGACATTCCCCCCCTGGTCTGTTGACAAAACATCATCCACGAACAGTACTTTTTTTTTTTTTTTTGGCCAGCAATTACAAATATGCATCTTTCTGAGTAGATTATGATGCGAGTGAGTGATGTTTGCTGGGATGAAGGGGGGTTAGAGTGTGCATGTGGACCTGAGAGGGAAAGCCTAATCTCTGAGGCGAGTTGGAGGGGGAAAAAAAATCTAAATAGAAAATTTGATTCCTGAACACAACAACAACAAAGGCTTTTGTTGTGCGCTGAGATGCCGAAGCAGAAAGGAAGTGATATTATGACAGCACAAATGGGATCACGCAGAACAAAAAGTGGAGATGTAAACTCTATTGTTTCCACTTCTCTGTTTTAGTTGGCAGGCGGAGGCGCTTGCTTCTGTTGTTCTACACGACTAATATGCCGACTAACTCGAGGCCTCGAGCAAAACAGACTTGAATGGCAGCTTCTCCACTCTGCTACTGTATGCGGTTTGATTGCACGGCCCGTCGTTGTGAAAGTTTTACACCGATCCGATTTTGAAAGCCACCTCGGCGCTACTATGAAAAGCACCACCGGCGCGACAGATATTTGTTTTTGTTTTTTTTTTGGGGGGGGGGCGCAAATAATCTCGTCTGTCGCCTTTCCAACGAATCCGCCGAAATAGTGATTGATGGAGCCGAGGTGCTCTAAGTCTGTCTAAACACTCCTTATGTTTGCCTTGTCGAGCCTTGGCAAAACGAACCACAGCGCAGACCCGATGTGGTGCAATACTTACACAGACAATTAGAAAAACTAACTCAACGCTAATGGCTGGAGACCCTTCGCTGACACACTAGGAGTCGCATCCAAGGCTCGGGTTTGCGTGACGCGAGCCAATTAGGCAAGAAAAGAATTTTTATTTGCCAGAACCCGGGAAAGAGAGAGAGAGAGAGAGAAAGAGAGAGAAAGAGAGAGATCCTTCTAAAACGAGGCATAAACAAGTTTGCGAGTCTGTCGCTGGAGACGCGAGCGCGTTCCACCAGTTACGACCTCGACCGCGAACAGCGTGTCCTGCAAGGCCGGACTCAGGATACGGCGTCCCTCGTGACTCATGGTGATGAGAGCGACAATCCTGTCTGTGGGCTGAAAGGCAACGGATTCACACAAACTGCATGTAGAGAGAGAAAGAGAGGGAAAAAAATGGGCACACTAAAAAACACAAAGAGGTTGTATAGTTTGAGCTCAGTGGAAAATTTGTTGCATAATTTCTGGTGCGCTTAAGTTTCTCTCTTTTTCTCCTTTGCTTCTTTTATTTGGAACATACCTGTTTTAATATTCTTCTGTAAGTTTTGTGAAAAATTTGATATCACCGCTTGATTTTAGGTGGTTTCCTGCTGGCAATCTTTGAATTTAATAAAATTAGATGCGGATCCAATTTGCAATAGTTTTTTTTATTTTATTTTATTTTGGAGAGGAAGGAAGGGATATGAGATGTAGACAGACCAAAAACTACAAGAGAAAAACCAACTTATGTCAACCAGACATGCAAATTAACATCACCATGGTTTCAGCTTTTAATGCAAATAAACTACAATCATTTATGTTTTTTTTTTCCTTTGAACTCTAGTTTTATAATAAATTTCAGTGCTAGGAAATGCAAGTAACTCTATAAATATCATTCCCTTGAATCCTTGCTTAGGTCTGTAAGGTTGTGACCTCTTGCTCTCTCAAAAAGACTAAATTGCTTCATAAAAGTTGCATTCAAGCAAATCCAGCTGGCCAAAGCAAAACGCAGCATTTCTACAACTGCACACACAATCTAAGCTTTTACAAGCAGTCTGGAAACTATTAGACCTTAATTACAATAAAGTCTTCGTTAAAACTATAAAGTTCATGTGATGTTACAATGGAGCAATTTTACTAAAATAAATACAAAAAATATGCATGTGCATATGTTTCAATACGCTATTAATGCATGTTCCGAATATGATACGTGAAAAATGGCTGAGAAAGATGAAGAGGAACGTTAGTAAGTTAATTTAACTGAGGCCCTGCTTCAAACATCTCCTTCAACATTCATTAACCAGTTGAACTCTTTTGCTCCCCATTCAGTTTATGTTTATGTTTTATTTTGATACATTTTCAAATGGATAACAATGAAAAGGTTCAAAATACACGATGATTTAATTTGATTTGCGCCACCCTGTAAGAAAGTCGCCAACGGAACAGATTGTCTAAAAGTTGCAACATCATCGCCTGACAAAGTTCTGCAGTAGTAAATGTTCCTCTTGTTAGATTAAAGTCAAAAATTGTGAGAAATTACTATCATTTGTAAATGTTTTGGGGGAAACGCCGTTTGAATCTAAGACTGCATATTAAAAAAATTGCATTCAGCCCATGACTTTCAAATTCGACACAAATGTTTTCCCCAAAACTCCACATCATATTATCAGCACTTAGCAGTTAGTCAGATAAGAAATCTGAACTTGAAATTCAGAGTAAAGGCCTGGTTGGTTATTATCTTTCACAGTCCTAATTGTGTCAGTCTAAGCTTATGAAATATGACAGATATGAACCCGGATTATACCAAAATACGTCTGACCAACTTCCTGTTGGTAGATAATTACAGAAGTCATAAAACGACATTTAGTTACACTAAACTATGATAATCTTTGAAAATATATAAAGGGTGATAATTATGAATTTTCCAGCCACATAGTGCTGATTTACAGCACAATCATGTAAGTATGTTACCTGCAGTTGTTTAAATCATACATATCACATATGACTTAAAAGAAATTTTGCAATTTGAGACTTTGAAATTGGGGCTCTGTCTCTTTAAGAAGCTTTTACTCTTCCCAACAATCCGCTTTAAGCATGACATCACAAGATGTAAAATAACCACATCATCTCTCACCTCAGTCAGTACATCTTTTTTGTTTTATCCACCAAAATGTAATCTGATAAATGATACTTTTTGACATGGTGAATTATCTGTTTTGCCAAAAGATGATGTAGGCAAAAAAAAAAAAAAAAAACGTTTGGCCAAAAATGACTTTGGCCATTATTTCAGGAAGGTGACGGGATACTAAAAAATGACAAACATCGTCCAGTACCGACGTTCATGACGACATAACGTACATCCCTAAGCTTAAAAAAATTCCAGTCCGTTGATCCACTGGTTTCAGGACTCAGTTTATGCCAAGGAGAACTTGACATATCTGTACACATTGTCTATGAAGACACTGAAAGGCCAAGCAGTGTGTAATTAAAGGGGCGCAAGGTGTTTAATGTACCCGAGGTTCAGAGGGATCAAGTGCCAGCCATAATGTTAATCATGTTTTATGCATGGCGGCTATTATCATGTCGTTCAGAAGACAAAGTCGAGGTATCATGTTTCCATGCTGGCTTTCAGTGTGTGTGTGTGTGTGTGTGTGTGTGTGTGTGTGTGTGTCTGTGTGTGTGTCTGTGTGTTGAGTATTTTTATTATTTTTTTGTCTTCATTATACTTGTGGGGTTTCATTGCCTCATAAGGGCCAAAAAAACTAAAACACGAGTTCAAAGAGCTGCTTGATGATCAAAGTTTTTATTACGGTTCTTGGATGATGGGAAAGGTTAAGATAATGCAGATTCTGTTGGTTAGGGTTATGGGAAGGGAACAGTTAATATATGCCATATGTTATAGGATCTTGGTATACATAGACATGTACGTGTGTATGTCAGTGTGACCACAATAAAGCCAGAAATCAGAGACAAAGTACAGCATTTGGCTGGCTGTGTTTCCTGTACGAACCAAGTTTACAGTATCTGTGGCGACTTATTATGCTTCTAATTTACAACATTACTTTTCCTCACCTTAATCTTAGAATATAAAAGGAAAGAATAGAATAGACAAATCCTTTATTGTCCCACTGTGGCGAGGCAGCAAATTCAGGTGAGTGGGACATGCGTATTCACACGAAGGTAAAACTAAAAACTAAACTTCGTTTACAGCTCCTATTACTACAGCTTTATATCATGTCAAGCTTTCCCCATATATTTGTAAGGAAAGCATCATTTATGATCAAACAGAAGTCTGACTTACATTATTTAAGCACACATTTCTGTGGTAAAAGGTCTGAACAACTTCAGAAACATTTGATTTTACGTGAAGGCTCAGCTGCTAGAGCCACACAAGCCTATCTCTTCTTTAATTTTGACTTGTGTTCGTAAAAGTAAAATATAAAAAAAATGACAGAAAACAAACTTGCAGTTAACTTGTACGTTCGCCTGTTCTCACTGCGTTCCTGTTTTTTGTTTTTTTTTCCACCACCATCGATTAACAATGCGCTTTAGGAATAGTGGCTTTTCTGAATCTCTCTTTTTTTGTCTAAGTGACTGAGTGACAGAGATCCATGTTATTAGCTGAGTCCCCATTAGCCATAGAACTGTGCAAACTGAAATTACACAAATAAATTTGCTTAATGGAAACACGTCAATTTTCGGTAAAGAGTTTTTGCGCTGGGATGAGGTGGTTTTTCAGCAGTTGTAGTTCAAAGAACTGCAACGACAAAATCTTTTTTCACACCAAACGAGCCACATGATCAACAGTCGGATGTTACTACTGGCAAAAACCACGAAGAAGACAGCAACAGGAAGTAGTCTTTTTAGTGGGTATTAGGGTTTTTTAGTTTGTTTTTTATTGTTTGACAATCTGCAGCTGGCTCAACCAGAGCTCTCACAGCATCGCACAGTTCATAAAAAGTCGTGCGTCATTCGAAGGTGTTGAATCCATGGCTGAATCATGAATATAATCTCATGCGGCTGTATAAATCCGCTGCTGTTGTGAGTTTTAACAACTTATCATGTGAACAAGCTTATTCACGTGTGAGTTTAATTTAATTTCATATTTAATGGAATCACCACAGTTGCAAAGTTGTGTTTTCTCGACATTCGAAGAGCATAAACAAAGATTCACTAACATTTGCAATGAAAATGCAGCTACTTCTTACGCTACAACAAAAAAATTGTTAAAACATTTTCAAAGCTTTTTTTTTTCTTCCCCCAAGTGAAATATAATATCCTGCAAAACTTGAACAGCACGTCTAGACTTTCACAGTGAAGAAAAACGATTTTAAAAAAACCCTTTTTTTCAGGTATTGAGTGTGAACTCTACCTCTGCGTGTGATTATGACAGACCCGTGATTGTTTCTGCTCACGGTCTTGTCTCTTTGTACTTGCAACACATTGTTCGATCACTTCAAGTAGCGCAGGAAGGAAGGACATATGCTCCCTTTGCTCTGGCCCAGCAGGGAACATGTGCAGTACTGTGTGAAATATGAAGTATGAGTTGCTGTAAGACGTCAGGGGACGGAGGGGGCTTGGCAAAAATGATGGTGGGATCACGCAAACTTGCTGAAAAAAATGTTGATGAAGGAAGGCGACAGTCACGCCAGCTTGGGATTGCACTGCAGACGTCACTCAGTCGCCACTGTGTTTTGGCATCTGTGGTTAGCGTGATCCTTTGAGTGTACATGGGTACATATAGCAACATATATGCATGTGTGTGTGGTTAATTCCCAAGCATCTAAAGAGATTTTCTGAGGATAAACAAACACTGACCCTCCCTGCCCTCACTAAAGAGACCATTGCTGTGAATATCAGGATTACTTTCTGCTCTCTGCACGTGAAGAGCTGCCAGCTGAAGCCCACACGTCCATGCTCCCCGTAGAGGGAACGCTACAAACACAGCGAGGAGGGAGATTTAACGTTTCAGTCGTTTTCAGTCTGAATCGGAGCAGGAAAATGTAAATAAAAGCTCAACAAAAACACTTTTTGCCTCCAGTTTATATGGTTTTCTTCCCTTGTTTGTTCCTTTAGCAGTGTCACGACCTTGTGGGAGAGTGTCTTCCTAGTCGAAAGCAGGCACAGCTCACCTCTGATAGTCACAGAAAGGTAACATTTACCATGACAGACAAGTCTCAATGTCGTACTAGAAATCAAACAAGATGACAGACTTCAGCGCGAGAGGAAGACGGTTCTGATTTCCTCAAGTAATTATCTAGGTAATTGTTAGCACAGAAAAACAAAAATAAATGTGAAAAAGCTTTATTTTTTCAATTTTAGAGTGTTACTTCCTGTAGTTGCTAGCTGTGCTGCGAAGGAAATACTACCTTGCATGTAAACATAAAGTGGAAATTTATTTTCAGCTTCAATCTGCTAAACGGGAAGAACGCTGTGAGTTTTTTATTTTTGAAGCATTGACAGCAGTTTCCCTCTGCTACTTTTCTAACTTCCTGTTGGGACTAGCTGTGCTGCAGTTGTATGATTATCTTGTATGTAAACAGAAAACAGGCATTTGGTTTTAGCTGGGCAACAATCAGAAAAATATGAAAGAAAAAGATACATATGTCTATTTTTGAATGAATGTTTCACGGGAGTTTTTAACTGGTTCTTTTCTAACTTCCTGTATTAGCTAGCTGTGCAGCAGTGGCAACAGTAGAATTTAAAATCTTTCTTCCACAATAACAGTGGCTTAAACAACAAAATGTTTTTTTTCTGTTTTCAAATGTAAACGTTAAAATTGAACATCCATGCATGTACGCATCAGCTGTTGCTGTGTTAAACTTGCTGCCAGAATAACAATGAAATAATTGTATAATTAAAATAATTGTCAAAATGAAAAAGCCAAGTTTAAAATACAGTACAGTGAACTCAGTGTTCTTTTAAATAGCAACTTCAAACGTCTGAAACCTTATAAAAACACAATGATGTCAACTGTGAGACAAACACAGAGCGATCTTGTGTTGGGTTTAAGGCGTGCGTTATTTTAGTCCTCACCAAAACCCAAATACAGCAAAACCAAACTGTACTTCTGTGTGAATGTGTGTCTGCGTAGATCATCCTTCCTTTTTTTCTCTCGCTTTCTCTCTCTCTCTCTTGCTCTCTGCTTGTGTGCGTGCAAAGCCTGATGATGATCCCATCACCATGTGGTTAAAATGACACCGCTTCTCACGAAAGCCAACTCGGAAGCAGGGGTGAGCGTGTGTTAGTGTGTGTGTTTTCGTGTGTGTTAGTGTGCGTGTGTGTGTGTTTGAATCAGAGGGGGTAGAGGGAGAAAATAAAAAAAAAGAAGGATCACGTGGGGCAGCAGCGCAGAGTCCAGGAGGGTTCGGCCGGGTCAGTC
>NW_006800047.1:251134-299692 GCF_000485575.1 Poecilia formosa | reverse complement strand
TTCGTTTCCCCCTTGTGACATGGTTACACGTCAAGGGATGAAACGATTTAGAGACATTCCCCCCCTGGTCTGTTGACAAAACATCATCTGGGGACAGATTTTTTTTTTTTTTTTTTTTTTGGCCAGCAATTACAAATATGCATCTTTCTGAGTAGATTATGATGCGAGTGAGTGATGTTTGCTGGGATGAAGGGGGGTTAGAGTGTGCATGTGGACCTGAGAGGGAAAGCCTAATCTCTGAGGCGAGTTGGAGGGGGAAAAAAAAAATCTAAATAGAAAATTTGATTCCTGAACACAACAACAACAAAGGCTTTTGTTGTGCGCTGAGATGCCGAAGCAGAAAGGAAGTGATATTATGACAACACAAATGGGATCACGCAGAACAAAAAGTGGAGATGTAAACTCTATTGTTTCCACTTCTCTGTTTTAGTTGGCAGGCGGAGGCGCTTGCCTCTGTTGTTCTACACGACTAATATGCCGACTAACTCGAGGCCTCGAGCAAAACAGACTTGAATGGCAGCTTCTCCAGTCTGCTACTGTATGCGGTTTGATTGCACGGCCCGTCGTTGTGAAAGTTTTACACCGATCCGATTTTGAAAGCCACCTCGGCGCTACTATGAAAAGCACCACCGGCGCGACAGATATTTGTTTTTGTTTTTTTTTTGGGGGGGGGGCGCAAATAATCTCGTCTGTCGCCTTTCCAACGAATCCGCCGAAATAGTGATTGATGGAGCCGAGGTGCTCTAAGTCTGTCTAAACACTCCTTATGTTTGCCTTGTCGAGCCTTGGCAAAACGAACCACAGCGCAGACCCGATGTGGTGCAATACTTACACAGACAATTAGAAAAACTAACTCAACGCTAATGGCTGGAGACCCTTCGCTGACACACTAGGAGTCGCATCCAAGGCTCGGGTTTGCGTGACGCGAGCCAATTAGGCAAGAAAAGAATTTTTATTTGCCAGAACCCGGGAAAGAGAGAGAGAGAGAGAGAAAGAGAGAGAAAGAGAGAGATCCTTCTAAAACGAGGCATAAACAAGTTTGCGAGTCTGTCGCTGGAGACGCGAGCGCGTTCCACCAGTTACGACCTCGACCGCGAACAGCGTGTCCTGCAAGGCCGGACTCAGGATACGGCGTCCCTCGTGACTCATGGTGATGAGAGCGACAATCCTGTCTGTGGGCTGAAAGGCAACGGATTCACACAAACTGCATGTAGAGAGAGAAAGAGAGGGAAAAAAATGGGCACACTAAAAAACACAAAGAGGTTGTATAGTTTGAGCTCAGTGGAAAATTTGTTGCGCAATTTCTGGTGCGTTTAAGTTTCTCTCTTTTTCTCCTTTGCTTCTTTTATTTGGAACATACCTGTTTTAATATTCTTCTGTAAGTTTTGTGAAAAATTTGATATCACCGCTTGATTTTAGGTGGTTTCCTGCTGGCAATCTTTGAATTTAATAAAATTAGATGCGGATCCAATTTGCAATAGTTTTTTTTATTTTATTTTATTTTGGAGAGGAAGGAAGGGATATGAGATGTAGACAGACCAAAAACTACAAGAGAAAAACCAACTTATGTCAACCAGACATGCAAATTAACATCACCATGGTTTCAGCTTTTAATGCAAATAAACTACAATCATTTATGTTTTTTTTTTCCTTTGAACTCTAGTTTTATAATAAATTTCAGTGCTAGGAAATGCAAGTAACTCTATAAATATCATTCCCTTGAATCCTTGCTTAGGTCTGTAAGGTTGTGACCTCTTGCTCTCTCAAAAAGACTAAATTGCTTCATAAAAGTTGCATTCAAGCAAATCCAGCTGGCCAAAGCAAAACGCAGCATTTCTACAACTACACTCACACAATCTAAGCTTTTACAAGCAGTCTGGAAACTATTAGACCTTAATTACAATAAAGTCTTCGTTAAAACTATAAAGTTCATGTGATGTTACAATGGAGCAATTTTACTAAAATAAATACAAAAAATATGCATGTGCATATGTTTCAATACGCTATTAATGCATGTTCCGAATATGATACGTGAAAAATGGCTGAGAAAGATGAAGAGGAACGTTAGTAAGTTAATTTAACTGAGGCCCTGCTTCAAACATCTCCTTCAACATTCATTAACCAGTTGAACTCTTTTGCTCCCCATTCAGTTTATGTTTATGTTTTATTTTGATACATTTTCAAATGGATAACAATGAAAAGGTTCAAAATACACGATGATTTAATTTGATTTGCGCCACCCTGTAAGAAAGTCGCCAACGGAACAGATTGTCTAAAAGTTGCAACATCATCGCCTGACAAAGTTCTGCAGTAGTAAATGTTCCTCTTGTTAGATTAAAGTCAAAAATTGTGAGAAATTACTATCATTTGTAAATGTTTTGGGGGAAACGCCGTTTAAATCTAAGACTGCATATAAAAAAAAAATTGCATTCATCCCATGACTTTCAAATTCGACACAAATGTTATCCCCAAAACTCCACATCATATTATCAGCACTTAGCAGTTAGTCAGATAAGAAATCTGAACTTGAAATTCAGAGTAAAGGCCTGGTTGATTATTATCTTTCACAGTCCTAATTGTGTCAGTCTAAGCTTATGAAATATGACAGATATGAACCCGGATTAGACCAACATACGTCTGACCAACTTCCTCTTGGTAGATAATTACAGAAGTCATAAAACAACATTTAGTTACACTAAGCTATGATAATCTTTGAAAATATATAAAGGGTGATAATTATGAATTTTCCAGGCACATAGTGCTTATTTACAGCACAATCATGTAAGTATGTTACCTGCAGTTGTTTAAATCATACATATCACATATGACTTAAAAGAAATTTTGCAATTTGAGACTTTGAAATTGGGGCTCTGTCTCTTTAAGAAGCTTTTACTCTTCCCAACAATCCGCTTTAAGCATGACATCACAAGATGTAAAATAACCACATCATCTCTCACCTCAGTCAGTACATCTTTTTTGTTTTATCCACCAAAATGTAATCTGATAAATGATCCTGTTTTAGATTCACTCACTGATTATTAGAAACAGTTAACGGTGTCATAGCACAAAGTTCTTGTAAGTTGCAGAATAAAATGCCACCTTTAATGTGTATAACAATGAAGATTGTAATCTCGCGAGCATTCTGTTATTTTCATAAATATAGCAGCATTAAAATCATACAGGAATTTGACTTCAAAATCAATCTATAAATTAAATTTACCAGCAAAGCAGTTCAAAAGGCTTTATGTCATAAAAACACAAAACTAAAATGTCATAAAAACCCCCATGGTGTTACACGCCCACTGGTTATGTTAAAAAAAAAAACATCCTTGGTTTCAGTTTGGTCATTTCATATGTTTCTCAGGAAGTGGGTAGATTACTTAAACTAATAATGCACTGATCTGAAAATCTGGGCTGATATCAGTATCCGATATTGGTATTGCTGCTGTGGATAATAAACAATATCTACCAATATTATATGTCCATACCTTTTTGACATGGTGAATTATCTGTTTTGCCAAAAGATGATGTAGGCAAAAAAAAAAAAAAAAACGTTTGGCCAAAAATGACTTTGGCCATTATTTCAGGAAGGTGACGGGATACTAAAAAATGACAAACATCGTCCAGTACCGACGTTCATGACGACATAACGTACATCCCTAAGCTTAAAAAAATTCCAGTCCGTTGATCGACTGGTTTCAGGACTCAGTTTATGCCAAGGAGAACTTGACATATCTGTACACATTGTCTATGAAGACACTGAAAGGCCAAGCAGTGTGTAATTAAAGGGGCGCAAGGTGTTTAATGTACCCGAGGTTCAGAGGGATCAAGTGCCAGCCATAATGTTAATCATGTTTTATGCATAGCGGCTATTATCATGTCGTTCAGAAGACAAAGTCGAGGTATCATGTTTCCATGCTGGCTTTCAGTGTGTGTGTATGTGTGTGTGTGTGTGTGTGTGTGTGTGTCTGTGTGTGTGTCTGTGTGTTGAGTATTTTTATTATTTTTTTGTCTTCATTATACTTGTGGGGTTTCATTGCCTCATAAGGGCCAAAAAAACTAAAACACGAGTTCAAAGAGCTGCTTGATGATCAAAGTTTTTATTACGGTTCTTGGATGATGGGAAAGGTTAAGATAATGCAGATTCTGTTGGTTAGGGTTATGGGAAGGGAACAGTTAATATATGCCATATGTTATAGGATCTTGGTATACATAGACATGTACGTGTGTATGTCAGTGTGACCACAATAAAGCCAGAAATCAGAGACAAAGTACAGCATTTGGCTGGCTGTGTTTCCTGTACGAACCAAGTTTACAGTATCTGTGGCGACTTATTATGCTTCTAATTTACAACATTACTTTTCCTCACCTTAATCTTAGAATATAAAAGGAAAGAATAGAATAGACAAATCCTTTATTGTCCCACTGTGGCGAGGCAGCATATTCAGGTGAGTGGGACATGCGTATTCACACGAAGGTAAAACTAAAAACTAAACTTCGTTTACAGCTCCTATTACTACAGCTTTATATCATGTCAAGCTTTCCCCATATATTTGTAAGGAAAGCATCATTTATGATCAAACAGAAGTCTGACTTACATTATTTAAGCACACATTTCTGTGGTAAAAGGTCTGAACAACTTCAGAAACATTTGATTTTACGTGAAGGCTCAGCTGCTAGAGCCACACAAGCCTATCTCTTCTTTAATTTTGACTTGTGTTCGTAAAAGTAAAATATAAAAAAAATGACAGAAAACAAACTTGCAGTTAACTTGTACGTTCGCCTGTTCTCACTGCGTTCCTGTTTTTTGTTTTTTTTTCCACCACCATCGATTAACAATGCGCTTTAGGAATAGTGGCTTTTCTGAATCTCTCTTTTTTTGTCTAAGTGACTGAGTGACAGAGATCCATGTTATTAGCTGAGTCCCCATTAGCCATAGAACTGTGCAAACTGAAATTACACAAATAAATTTGCTTAATGGAAACACGTCAATTTTCGGTAAAGAGTTTTTGCGCTGGGATGAGGTGGTTTTTCAGCAGTTGTAGTTCAAAGAACTGCAACGACAAAATCTTTTTTCACACCAAACGAGCCACATGATCAACAGTCGGATGTTACTACTGGCAAAAACCACGAAGAAGACAGCAACAGGAAGTAGTCTTTTTAGTGGGTTTTAGGGTTTTTTTAGATTGTTTTTTATTGTTTGACAATCTGCAGTTGGCTCAACCAGAGCTCTCACAGCATCGCACAGTTCATAAAAAGTCGTGCGTCATTCGAAGGTGTTGAATCCATGGCTGAATCATGAATATAATCTCATGCGGCTGTATAAATCCGCTGCTGTTGTGAGTTTTAACAACTTATCATGTGAACAAGCTTATTCACGTGTGAGTTTAATTTAATTTCATATTTAATGGAATCACCACAGTTGCAAAGTTGTGTTTTCTCGACATTCGAAGAGCATAAACAAAGATTCACTAACATTTGCAATGAAAATGCAGCTACTTCTTACGCTATAACTAAAAAATTGTTAAAACATTTTCAAAGCTTTTTTTTTTCTTCCCCCAAGTGAAATATAATATCCTGCAAAACTTGAACAGCACGTCTAGACTTTCACAGTGAAGAAAAACGATTTTAAAAAAACCCTTTTTTTCAGGTATTGAGTGTGAACTCTACCTCTGCGTGTGATTATGACAGACCCGTGATTGTTTCTGCTCACGGTCTTGTCTCTTTGTACTTGCAACACATTGTTCGATCACTTCAAGTAGCGCAGGAAGGAAGGACATATGCTCCCTTTGCTCTGGCCCAGCAGGGAACATGTGCAGTACTGTGTGAAATATGAAGTATGAGTTGCTGTAAGACGTCAGGGGACGGAGGGGGCTTGGCAAAAATGATGGTGGGATCACGCAAACTTGCTGAAAAAAATGTTGATGAAGGAAGGCGACAGTCACGCCAGCTTGGGATTGCACTGCAGATGTCACTCAGTCGCCACTGTGTTTTGGCATCTGTGGTTAGCGTGATCCTTTGAGTGTACATGGGTACATATAGCAACATATATGCATGTGTGTGTGGTTAATTCCCAAGCATCTAAAGAGATTTTCTGAGGATAAACAAACACTGACCCTCCCTGCCCTCACTAAAGAGACCATTGCTGTGAATATCAGGATTACTTTCTGCTCTCTGCACGTGAAGCGCTGCCAGCTGCAGCCCACACGTCCATGCTCCCCGTAGAGGGAACGCTACAAACACAGCGAGGAGGGAGATTTAACTCCGTTTTCAGTCTGAATCGGAGCAGGAAAATGTAAATAAAAGCTCAACAAAAACACTTTTTGCCTCCAGTTTATATGGTTTTCTTCCCTTGTTTGTTCCTTTAGCAGTGTCACGACCTTGTGGGAGAGTGTCTTCCTAGTCGAAAGCAGGCACAGCTCACCTCTGATAGTCACAGAAAGGTAACATTTACCATGACAGACAAGTCTCAATGTCGTACTAGAAATCAAACAAGATGACAGACTTCAGCGTGAGAGGAAGACAGTTCTGATTTCCTCAAGTAATTATCTAGGTAATTGTTAGCACAGAAAAACAAAAATAAATGTGAAAAAGCTTTATTTTTTCAATTTTAGAGTGTTACTTCCTGTAGTTGCTAGCTGTGCTGCGAAGGAAATACTACCTTGCATGTAAACATAAAGTGGAAATTTATTTTCAGCTTCAATCTGCTAAACGGGAAGAACGCTGTGAGTTTTTTATTTTTGAAGCATTGACAGCAGTTTCCCTCTGCTACTTTTCTAACTTCCTGTTGGGACTAGCTGTGCTGCAGTTGTATGATTATCTTGTATGTAAACAGAAAACAGGCATTTGGTTTTAGCTGGGCAACAATCAGAAAAATATGAAAGAAAAAGATACATATGTCTATTTTTGAATGAATGTTTCACGGGAGTTTTTAACTGGTTCTTTTCTAACTTCCTGTATTAGTTAGCTGTGCAGCAGTGGCAACAGTAGAATTTAAAATCTTTCTTCCACAATAACAGTGGCTTAAACAACAAAATGTTTTTTTTCTGTTTTCAAATGTAAACGTTAAAATTGAACATCCATGCATGTACGCATCAGCTGTTGCTGTGTTAAACTTGCTGCCAGAATAACAATGAAATAATTGTATAATTAAAATAATTGTCAAAATGAAAAAGCCAAGTTTAAAATACAGTACAGTGAACTCAGTGTTCTTTTAAATAGCAACTTCAAACGTCTGAAACCTTATAAAAACACAATGATGTCAACTGTGAGACAAACACAGAGCGATCTTGTGTTGGGTTTAAGGCGTGCGTTATTTTAGTCCTCACCAAAACCCAAATACAGCAAAACCAAACTGTACTTCTGTGTGAATGTGTGTCTGCGTAGATCATCCTTCCTTTTTTTCTCTCGCTTTCTCTCTCTCTCTTGCTCTCTGCTTGCGTGCGTGCAAAGCCTGATGATGATCCCATCACCATGTGGTTAAAATGACACCGCTTCTCACGAAAGCCAAGTCGGAAGCAGGGGCGAGCGTGTGTGTTAGTGTGTGTGTTAGTGTGCGTGTGTGTGTGTGTGTGTGTGTGTTTGAATCAGAGAGGGTAGAGGGAGAAAATAAAAAAAGAGGGATCGCGTGGGGCAGTAGCGCAGAGTCCAGGAGGGTACGGCCGGGTCAGTCGGTGTCTACTGACCCAAAAGCCTCTACATCCCCCGCATCTCAAACAGAGACACAAAACACTGAACTGTCAGTTCCACTGCCTTCACCGGACTGTTGAAGAAGATTATCGGCCTGAAAACACTTCTGATGTCAAAAACTGAAGCTGCATAAAAAATGTTTTGCTTGCAGAATTGGTAGACGAGGACGTTCTTCTAAATCCGATCGCTTCCAAGCGTTGGCACGAGAAAACTACATCAAAGATTCACGGAAATATCAAAACCTGTTGTCATTTAACATTTTTCCTTCTCAAATATGACATTGACTTCTAGAAACGGAGTGCATTTGCTCCATATAATTGAGTCTGATGAAACTCTGAGAGCCAGTCTCTCAAACGGACTCCGTTGGGCCATATTGTCTTCAATTCTCATTTGATTCCGTGTTTGATATCATTAGAAATCTTAGAATCCACACTTTCTGTAAATAACTCATAACTCCCCCCTCCTGAGGAGACTTACTCATGGTTTTCCTGTGGCCAGCCACATTTCGGTTACCTATATAGACATCTGCAGGATAAGAGACTATAGAAATCATGTGCTTCTGATATCTTTCTCGAAGCCGTAGCTTGAAATGCAATCAAACAGACGGGCATCTGCCAAACGTTTTAAGACCAACACATGCTCGGCCTCGGAGAACCCCGGAGCTACTTTTATAAGTCTTTATATTTTGAGCTTATTTCCCGGACGGAGCCAAGGCATTCCAGAGGAGGCTGGAAACTCGGAGAGGCGTTCTGAAAGCTGTATGTTGAACATAAAGCCCTAATGTGTGGCACGCTTCTCCCGACGAACCCTTCAATTATCGCCCGCTCTCTAATGAACCTCAGTTTACACCCCGCGTCAGTAAACCACCGCTTAGCAGCAGCTACTTATAAACTTCGACTCGTTGTCGGCGCCCTACAGCTGACAACGAGTCGCTGTTGCCGGTCCAACAGGGCAGCGCCTGTTGGACCGGCACCCGCTGGACCGGCGCCCGCTGGACCAGCACCCGCTCCTCGGATGTCTAGTGCTTTTGAACTCCGAAATTCGAGGGATTTTGGAGCAACTTTTCTCGTTTCTGTTCAAAACTTCTTTGACCAATTCCTCAAACGTCCGTGTATCAACGTCCCTTATCTCTTGTGCGCTTCTGATGTCGCAACCTCCGTTTCCTCAGAGAAGTCATAAAAGCCGTGTTTAGAAGCCTAACTGCTGCTGATAAGTGAGTTGGCAGAAGGTGGCAAACGACTAGTGAAACAAGCAGAAGTGCTGTGGTCCACTGATTGACACTTTATTGGCTTCATCTTCAAGGCTCTGCTAGTCCACTCATCACCCCCCAGCCCACGGTTCACTTGTCAACAAGCTGCTTTTTGGAAACTTATTTACTTGAGTTTTCTGAAACATCAAAACAAGGTAAAACCGAAGAACTTAGAAATTCCCAAAGCCTCAAAGCTGCCTGGACTTTTTGCCGTGTCTTCCTGCTGTTTCCTTTTCGACTCTTCAGCTGGGGCGTGATTTATGAGCGGGATAGCAGAAATTCCTGTAGAATGGCTTCAGGATGTGCGCCAGGGAAGGAGCAGCATCTCTAATTCGGGAAAGTATCAGCGGCTTAGAACACATGGGATCAACACACGGGAGCCTCATTCCTCTCCTTAGCATGAAAACGCAGTAAACTTTAGTATTATTTTCGTCTCCTGCCTTATAATTACCTAAACAAAAAAGAAAGTTTCCCATTACTAAACGTAAAAAAAAAAAAAAATTAAAAAAAAAAAGGCATTTAACTCATTTACGGTGCCTGGCAAAAGTATTTCCACTCCTTTTTAAGAGCAGGGTACAAGTGTATTCAACTCTTCTAAATGAGTGGAGCAACAGTAGTGAATGTTTGGGGGATTCGTCAAAATAGCTCAATCTGAGTCATTTTGGATGGAGCTATGTAAAATCTACATCTGGACTTTGACTGGGGCGTTCTGCTCTGATCTACAGTTCCATTGTAGCTCTGGCTGCATGTTTGGAGTCATTGTCTTCCTCCCATTGACTCTGATCAGTGTCCATTGGGAAGAATAAGCATTCCCACAGCATGACGGCGGCACCACCATGTTTCGCTGAGAGGAGCTCTGTCACCTACAGCTTGCAGCAAAGTGCAAATGGACTTTTAAATGTCTTTCATTTAGCAACGTTCACACGACATCTTTAAAAATAATAGATTCATATTTATGGGTGAAAGGGGAATAAAATGTTCTTACCTTAAGGGGTAGGAAAACTTTTACAGTCCACTGTCCGGATGCTTATTCTAGCAATTGATTTTTTTTTTTTTTTTTTTACGATTAATCGGTTAATCAGATAAAAATTTTATACATTTTGAAGATTTTTCATTCAACCACGTAAGCCTTTTCTTATACGATATTAAAAATGCAAATAACAAATCAATTCATTTTTAAAAAAATAATAAAATAAACATTTTATTGCTTAAAATGCAGTAACTTAGCATGTGAAAAGCTCAGCCAGGCCTTCCTGCTTGACTTCGCATAAATACAATGTAGAGCTGATCTGTTTTTTTAATAAACCAATTAATAACCAGTTAATAACCAACTGAACCAGGTGAAACTAAAACTTTGCCACTTGAGGAGTTCTGGGTAGAACATATTTACATAAAAAAAACTTATATTTTTTTCATTTTAAATGCAAAATGTATTGATTTGTTTTTTGTACAGTTTTTGGCTTAATTGCTGCTCAGTTTCATGCAAATTAGCCTTTTTTGGAGTCTGCATGCTCCAGCTAGCAACTGATCAATCCCTAAACCAGTTGCCGATTATTTCAATAAATGATTAATCACGATTAATCGCTTCATCTCTACTCAAATTAATCCCACTATTTGTCCAAGTTGAGCCAGTTCCTGTGGAGCATCTTCCTAAATTCTTCTAAATTCTTGAACTTGCACGGCAGGTTTCAAGCGTCCATTCAGGGGGCCGTTCTCCTGTTACACACACACGCACACGCACGCGCACGCGTGCACGTACATTCTGTCCTCTCTCACACTGTAGAATAAACACGCCAAATACCCACATCCTCCTCATCCAACAACAGGGCTGCAACTGTTTCTCATGTGACAGGAGAGGGTGGGGGCGAAGGGTTGGGATAAGGGGTGGGGTGGAGTTGGGGGGTTCTCCTGAGCGGAGGGAGTGGCGAAGAATAGCGTGCGAAGACCTAATGCAATGTTTCGAATCCAGATGGGTCACATCAGCAGCCCGCAATCAACATATTTGGCCCTGCCAAGTTTACACGCTTAACAAGTAAAAAAAAAAAAAAGGACAGTAAAGAAGAAAAGAGCTCTCTTCTCCCTCCCTCTACTTTCATCACCATCATCATCATCATCACCAACGTTTAGGTTCTGTTTATACTACTCTGCAGATTGTTGTTATGTATTACTGAAGAGAGAGAGAGGCAGAGGTTTGCCTCTCTGACACCAGTAATTGTTCCCACCACCACAAGGCCACTTCCAGCTGCCAAAACTACCTTCTCCATCCGCCAAGCTGGGGGCTGAAGAGGGGGCGGTGGGGACACCTGGTGAGTCAGTGCAGCTTGGAGCCCTCGCCGCGCGCGTTCACTGGAGCCCTGTTTGCTTGAGAGACTGATGATATCTGAGCCTCCAGAGCAACACCGGCGGCAAGAGGTTGCAAGAGCTTCAACATCCTCACTCTGAATTATCAGCGACAAATCGCACACATGCATGGTTGCATTCGCACAAACACACACCCCAAGAGGCTGATCTTTAAGAGATTTCTGCCCTGACGGTGTGTGTGTGTGTGTGTGTGTGTGTGTGTGTGTGTGTGTGTGGTCTTGCCAGTTAACTTTTTTTGTTTCCACTGTGTCCTCTGATCTTTAGCCAGCTGTAATGTGTCGGTTCCAGCTTTTTAAACCGACCGTCCGAACCAGACAGCCTAAAAGGTCTGCTTTACCGATTGTGCACGTCTTTAAGTTAACTTTGTCTCACGCTGAGGGGAGCTCACCAATCTTTTATGGTGAGGAAGCAGATTTAAATGCCGCAGATGGCGAAAAGAGCAAGCAAAGCTCGCCAAAATGTACAGAAACGTGCCGGGTTTCTTCGGGCTTTTGCACTTTTGTCGCACTTGAAAGTTTCAGATCTTCAGACAAACTTTGATTTCAGACAAAGATAAGAAGAGTCATAAATACAGACGGCAGCTTTCAATTGAAGGTAACTGAAAGTAACTGGTTGTGCTGCAATTAGTGGCAAAATCTGCCTTTGAAAAACAGAGAATGAGTCATTTATGTGGTTGTGGAGGACTTTTGACCAATACACTGGAGTTTGTTGAAAGATTAATGGTCAAGTTTAGGGTGATGGCACTGTGGTTTAATCAAAAAGTCTGGACTTTGATGGAGACAAAAAATCTACATTTTATTGATTTATTTTT
The DNA here is from genome assembly GCF_000485575.1 of Poecilia formosa. Taxonomy (NCBI): domain Eukaryota; kingdom Metazoa; phylum Chordata; class Actinopteri; order Cyprinodontiformes; family Poeciliidae; genus Poecilia; species Poecilia formosa. Next base: position 287,582 of record NW_006800047.1, on the reverse strand, counting down.
AGGTATTTTAGGTATTTAGGGTTTTTTTTAGTTTTCACTTTAGCACTTAGGGTTAAGGACAGCTCTAACCCTATAAGGCTAAAGCTCCAAATACGCCGAAGCTTAAGCTCACAAAGTGATGGCTGGACATTTTCCTTCAGGATCTCCTGCTAGACAGCAGGCTCCACTAAAAATGGAAAGTTGTTCCAGTCCTAAAGCAGCAAGGAAACCACAGATCATCATACCACCACCACCGTATCTGTCGGTATGATGGTCGTTTTTCTGGAACGGTTGGTTTTTCACCATACGTAACAGAACTAACATCACTAGTGAACGCACTTACGTCTTGGGGATCATCAATTGATTGATCAATGGATGCCATTTTTGATTGATTTTTAGTAATTTTAGGTAGTCAAACGACTTGGTCTCTCATCTGCTTTGCGTTTCTTCAGATTAGGTTGCAATGTTTTAATTTTTGAGATGAGCATACTTTAGATAGTTTTATTTAAGGGATTTTCTGACTCTGCGGGTCAGGCGGCTGGTGAAACTGGACCAGCAGAATGTAGCTTAATCAAAGTTAATTCACAATTTGTCAAATGTGGGTAATATTTCACCTACGATCGGGTTGATGTGGATAGATGTTTTACCTTAATACATGAAATCAACATTTGAATTACTCACTTTATCTTTGATGTTAAAATTTTATTTCAGGAACCATAATCTGTTAGGGGTCAAAGGCTTTTAAAAGCACTGCAGCAGCATAAAAAAAAAACCTTGGAGAAAAAGAAAAAACAGTAAAGAAAAAAAAATATAAGATAGGAGGAGACGTTAAGAAGAACAAAGAACGAAATTCTTCTCTTCCACAGGCAGGCAGTGAAACATGAAGAAAGCATGTGGTGGAGGGAGGGAGAAAGCCTTTTTAGATTTCACCATCCTGCGCGACGCCGTCAGAGCCAGCGCTCCAGATGTGGCTCAAACATGCATCGAGTTTCATTGAGATAAAAGTTGGGTCGGCGCAGACTTGGCTTTCGGATCAAACCCATTCCGGCCTGGCGAATGCTCGCGCGCACACAGGCAGCTACGGTAGTGGATGAGTGATGGGCTTTGGCTTCAGTTTTAAAATGTATTTAAAAAAAAAAAAAAAAGTGTTACACAAGGGGAGCCAAATTACTCGGTTTTGATTTATTACACAGCCGCACCGTGATGAACACCATTTACCCGGCATTTATCCACAGCTGTCGAGACTGATTTAGGGAGTCTCAGAGTTCACATCATCGCTGTGAGCTGAAAACTAACAGCTTGAAATGTTCGAGCGCTTTATTATGCTCCTAATGGCAAATGTAGAAAGCCTTGCAACTCTTTTCAGGAGCCCACATACTCCTTTGCTTTGTTTGTTGTCGTCAGAGGGTGAACTTTCAGCCAGTCGAGACTTAACTCCTCCGTTCTAACAAAGGATATTGAACCAACTGCCGCATTTCAACACTTCCCTGATGTGAAAGTCAGCAGCTAACATCACATCTGCTTTCCCTCCCCTTTCCCTTTGCTCCATCGTCACAGCTTCTGCCTTGCTACACATTTAGAGTCATTACGGAGAATGTTACACGCAGAGGAAGAGCATGAACTCAGATGCTAGACGGGTCAAGCTGACGGCAGCATAAAAGTGCTCAAGCGCCTTGCTTCAGACATTTTTTTTAAATGTATCTCTCAGAAAAATGAGTTGCAGTGAATGAGTCTCTTGTCATCATTCATTGATAATAGATCCATATCCAGGAAGCCGGCGGCTGGTCCAGAAGACCAAAAACCACTAAAAAGTTACAAATCAAAAACATCTCAGCAGTTAAGTCATGAACTGTCGCCTCGCTTGCATTGAGTGATTGTTTACAGGAACGTCTAATGATTATTTACACAGGAAACTGAGGTTGGAGGCAGCACGGCACCACAGATCTTCCTGTGTGAAACACGATTAGAATTAAAAATGACAAGCCTTTTCAGATAAATTAACTGCCTAATATAAAAAGTAAAGAGGTATATAAAAAAAACTTCACAGTCTTAACTTAATTTGACATACTCTGACTAAAATAAGTGTAAATGCTCCTATGTATTTTCTAGATGAAGATCATTGGTGCTGCACAACCTCCTACCTCAATTTCCCAAGTAAATATTCCTGTCACTTTGTAAATAGCCACCCAATCAAAGTAATGATGGTCTAAAAGTTAGTAAATTGGTGTTAACATTAAATAATGTGACAGTTTTTAAATTGGAGCTGATCAGACTAGATCTCAGCTTCAGTCCAGTCCTGACTTCTGCTATTATCTCTTGGCATACAGTTTTTTTTAAGACATGCATTCCATCACTTGTTCTGGTGAAAACTGTGTTTTATGGATGCTTTTAGATTGAAATATCTTCCTTGTTTTGTTTTGGGGTTTGTTTTGTTTTTTTAATCAGCAATAGCTGATTTATTTCAGCTATTTCATTGGTTCTTGGTACACTTGGTCTTTTCACACCTGATAGACGGTTAGAATTGGTACGATTGGGGACCAAAACTGTAACATTTGTTACATTTTGTGCTTGTGTTCCCTGTCAAATGATCCAAACGCTTATAAAAACCCATTTCCCCCACTTCACCAATAGTGGCGCTGCACCAAGAACCACTGAAGGAAGCAACGTGAAAACCTCTGAAGTAGACATGAGCGCAACGTCTTTCTTCAGGAAATGTAAACAATAGTGGAGTGATGTCAGATTTTAGCAGTTTTCGTTGTTGGTAAAAGACCATGCTAGGCATTCACATAGGCGTTCGAACCATGCCAGAGTTCACTTCAACCGAACCGAGACCGATGTTTTTAGGGGAACCAGAGTTTGTTTGTTGGTCCGCATCAGAGTTTGATTGTACATTCACAACCCCCTCTGGTCTTCCCAAAGGAGCTGGACCTTTTAGCCAAACAAACTATAGTTCGATTAAAGCGGACTAAACAGGGCTGGTGTGAATGCACGCTTAAAGAGCAATGCTATGCTCACACCTGATGTCTCAACAAGCTTAAAATGAAAAACCCTTATATGTGTGCCAATCTGCCTATTGATGTAAGAAAGTCATTAATATTCAAGGTACTATAGCATAGCATGAACAAGCGATCTGTATCTGCTAGACCTTTTTGCATTTCTTTGACTTGTATTTGTAAAAAATTACAATAGATAATGTCATAGGTGCTTTCTGTGTCTCCAGTTCATGTTTCGTTGAGTCTTCGCCAAACAACCCGACTCATAGGCTGCCAACAGGAGCACTGACTGTTGCGCTTAAGGCATCTTTCATGGAGCCTTTTTTATTTTATTTGTTTTCAGTTTCACTTAAATCACATCTGAGAGAACGATCTTTAATCTGCCGCGCAATCAAATGACATCTTTCTCTTCAGACTTCTCATCAGAAGTAAGGTGAGTAAAATGGAGGCTAAAAAAAAAAAGTCAAGAAGAGGAGAAGGAATGTTTGTGATCACCGTTTCCAGACACAGATGATGTGTGTGAGTGTGGAGGCTATCGGTCATGCGAGGGATCTTATCGGATCGGTGTCAGAAACGACCCCCCCCAACCCCCCGGTCTCTGTGAGCGCGTCTCCCGTTGTGTTTACATGTGGCTTACATTTACACGGCCTACTGCACCACATCAGTCTGTTTCCTCCCAGTGTGCTGTGCCTCTATCTGCGAGTGACTCACTGTTTACTGTGTCAGCTCCCCGTCCCAGAGGTGTGCGCTCGTGCATCTGTCCGCGTGCGTGCACGCCTCTGGGTGGGTCTACATTGGCGGAAGAAAGTAGGGAATCCCTAAAGTGTGTTTATCCTCGGCCGGTGCAGACTTCCAGGCATCGCGTGCGGCGGGGCCGGACCTCTGGAGCCAGGCCGCGCCTGTGCCGCGGCTCATAGCAAGAGGCACAGGCTGACATTTAGGCACAGGGCTTAAAGCCGGCGTCATGGGACGGTTAATGGATTTCAACCATCCACTCACCTGTCATCCCTATTAAATCCAGAGCTTCTCTATCCGTGGCCAAACGAGATCGCTTATTGACACAACAAGCCTTCATCTGGTTAAGCTCAGGCCTGTAGTCTTGAGTTTTGTCAGAGGAGCTGCTCCCGGCTTCCCTTCTGGAAACACCGGTTTGCGCTCATCTCATGTAAATGCCAGATGGAAATGTTTTGTCTTTAGGGGAATCAACAATGTGCTGGTGATTTTGAGCAAAAAGTGGCTCCTCGGCTCCAGAACCAGCTGTTTTTGATGACGGATCCAGAAGCGCAGTGTGGGTGGCCAGTCCACAGCAGATCACAGCAATGACAGCAGAAACCAGTATGAAGTCTCCTTTGTGTGCGAGAGTATGTTGAGGTTTTGATGTTAGGGAGTCAGAGCTGTGTCTATTTATGGCCGAAATGACAAAAACACGACACTGCCACGAAGGGGCTGAGTCTTCATCTCAGAAGTATTTTTAGGGGCAACGTTATTTTTACTCATACATTCTGTAGAGGAGTGGGAAAATACAAAAGACTTCATAACACAAAGCATGCAGTCCCGTTTCAGGGCTGATATTTCTGTCCACAAATCGCTGGTGTTTAGTTGTCACTTATGCCTGGTTTCATGCGGCAGGTTTTTAAAATTGTCCGCTGATTTTCACAACCTGTGAGACTCTTATACATGACGATACAAAAAAAAATCATACATAACCGATTTGGTCTTACCAGACACGGACAGATTTCACTCAAACATTCAGATGAGAGACGAGAAATATCGCAAAACGTCTCGAGTCCTGATGTGAGCTCAGAAGTAAACAAACATGGCCGACAAGGAAAAAGCAATGGCGACAGTTTGTGACTTCACTGGACTTTCTGACAGTTGTTTTGTCAAGTCAAGTTTATTTGTGTAGCACATTTCAGCAACAAGGCAGTTTAAAGTGCTTTACGCCATAAAAACATGCTACAGCACCCAGTTTAGAGATAATCAAAATGATCAAGCAGATACACCAATGTTCCAATTATTATGAATCAAAGGAAACCCTAAACAGGTAGTTTTTAGCCTTAATTTGAAGAAAATCAGTGTTTTGACTGTTTTGTAGTTTTCTGGAACTTTCTTCTGGATTGGTGAAACTTGTTGAATATCCCCGATTTAAGACCAGAGTAGGCCAGATCTCTCTTAACCCACCGTACACTGGAGGAATATCTCCTAATATTATCTTAACATTCGCCACGATACTTAGGCCATCCTTAAGATATTCAGAAGCGGAAAATTGGGTAAAAAGTCGACATAATTATATTTCCATGCTTAAGGCGAATACAGTTGGTAGAACTGGATTTTATGAGGGATATTAGACAAAGGAGGTTGCAGACAGAGGCAGACCACACTTATCAGCTTCAGGTTTTGAAAACTGTTTTTTCTTCCAATTCACAATTTTGTATTTTGTTTGTTTATATAAAATTCCAATAAAGTGTGCTGAAGTTGTACTGTGACAAAATCTGAAAAGAGGCTATTAGTACATTTGTATAAGTTGAAGATCTTGAACATCAAGCAGCGCCATCGTTTTTTTGTTTTTTCTCTAACACACCACACTGTAGACTGTTGAGGTAACATACTTCTTCTCTCCCACATCTGGAAAAAGTCATGAAAGGCCTGATTAGATGGTTCACCAGCAGTTCTTCGCTTCAGATTGTAAATCTCTACAAACATGGCAGATTTTTTCTTTTTGGTGTGTGTGAGTTGAGCTTTGGTCATCGACATATTTCTTCCGTCATGCCTTGAAAACATTACGGAGGAGAATTGAGTTTTTTTGGGGGAGGTTGACTATACGAATGGCAAAAATGTCTACGCTTTCGATACATCCCTTCACACACACACACACACACAAAAAAAACTGGACAGTCTGCAGAAACAACGCCATACCACCCTGGCTGCTGAGCTTCTCGGTGAAAGGGAGCGGCGATAAGGAAGATCCAGTGATAGCATCTCCAGACAGATTTACAACCCACATGTAGGTGCTTGGAAGCGCAACATCCAAGGCCTGTTTAGCTTATTCTCTTGACGGATGTCTTAAACAGTTTGCGCTAAAACTACAACTGCCTCAAAATAAAGAAACAATTAAGGAGAAAGAGCAGACATAAGTCGGCAAAATGTGTACAATGCATAAGCGCAAATATGCGTGCACGTGACGAGGGAACCTGACACCGGGTGCAGCTTGTGATGCACACCACCTGTGAAAACAACACCACAAAGACTTCCTCTGTTTATGGACTGGCCCTTTAATTAGCCTTTAATTGGGGCGCAGCTCTTACAGTTAAGACAGTGGGAGACAAGCAGCCAGCTGTGCGATCAGAGGAAACAGCGAGTCCTGTGAACGCAGGCACACGTTAAGCTAGGGGATCGCTAACGCTTACGGACCTTAAGGTCGGTTCCAAACCTCACCTCTAAGACCTCCCCCCCACCCCCGAAACGCTTGGAGATTTACAAACCGCATCCGAGGAGTTACGCAATGATCAAACATGTGGCCAGCAGTGAAAACAAAACCGTGGCACGCAATGGGAAAATAGGTCATTTTGCACACTCGCTTCTTCGTCTATATTTTCCCAACTCCCAAAGGAGCGGTTGTGCAGGAAAACTGGTCGGACGGTATTAGCTCACCAACATACCACCGCTTTTTTTCCTGACATTAGTCTTTCAAACAGTCTTTTTTTTTTTTTTTAATAGTGGAGCAGGGGCACGCAACATCTTCTACTTTTAGAGCCGCTGGTGACAGGAGGAGAAATCTACCAGGAAGTGTGACTGAATGTTACTGGGAAGAGAAAATGACAATGTGGGGATGATCCAATGGAAAAAAAAAGATGTGTGTGTTGTGAGATGGCAGAACAGCCATACAGATTTCATGACGCCCTCCAGAACATCTTATTCTCTCTCTAGCTCAGCTAGAGACAGATTTCCTATTTGTTGTGAAGCAACCCTAAGGATGACCACATTTCCAAAAACGGCATGTTTCTGTGCCGCGGCTCACGTCATTCAGACGCTGGAGCCGTAAAAAACATCACGAGTGTGAGAGACTTGGCACAAAGATGTGTTTTGTTTTTGTACTGAAAATGCGTAATTTGATTATGCTAATCCTGGGAACCCAGTGTTGTGATGCTATGAAGATTTTATAGGCCTTGCATCTTGAATTTGGCAAGACCTACATTGATGAAATCCCCGTTTTATTGCAACCAGAAGAAAATGGTGTGAATGTAAGAGTGGGTCTCATCTAGTTATGATGTGACCCACTCTGGGGGGCTGTTTTTTGGTGCCCCCCCAAAAAAAACAGCACCATTAAAGCGGGATGTACCGTACTCATTCTTCTTCTGTGGTACATCTCTATCAGCTTTGCATGCTAGCTTTTTGATAGTCCTTTGTGCAATATATATAGCTTTTTTCTGTTTGAAGCAAAATATGTCTTTTCTGCCATTGAAATCCATCTTTTCTGCACCACCCAAAAGGCAAACTAACATGTTAAAGCATCACGTCTGCTCTTCAGATCCTCCGAATCACATGTAAGTTTTAAAAACAAAAAGAAAAAAAAAATTAAATAGCTCATTTACTATTAGAACCAGGGATGTGCACATGTGGACGCCCCTGACTGCACGCTCAAAACAAACCACGCGCCTGGCCTTGATCTCACGCTCTGCAGCTCCGACGGGCAGTAGATGTGACAGGCACGGCGCGGACGGGAGCAGGCGGGGGCCGAGAGTGAGATGATAAAGCATTGTGACAGAGCGATTTAGCAGAAGAGGATGAACTGTAAATATTGACCCCAGATACGAGGGGGAAATGGGCATGGCGCACCAGCAGGGAGTCGGTACAAATCGGGCGTATGCACTCAAACACAGCATGGCTCTTCAGGGTGCATTCACACCAGCCTCCGGTTAGTCTGCTTTAACTGAGCGCTAGTTTGTTTTACTAGAAAGTCAAACAAACTAGTTGGGGAGGTGTGAATGCGTAATCGAACTCTGATGCGGATCTAAAATAGTGAACGCTGGCCTGCCTAAAAGCCCAGGTCTGGGTTCGGTTGAAGCGAACTTGGGACCAGCAGAGACTGCTCCAAAAGCAAGAAGTGGACTGTAGAGCAGAGAATTCTGGGTGAATACAACCAAACCAAAATACACTTCAAGAGTCTAACGCTAGATGGAGAAACGCCTCGTGGATTTTTAACAGCGACATTAAATCTGACGGTAATCCATTTTTGTTTACGTTTTGTGAAGAATAAAGTTGCGCCCACTCCTTCTTCTGAGGTATCTTTTTGTCGTTTCCTTCAGTAGTTTTTTGATACAGCGCCACCACAGGCGAGAGGGGGGGAAACATATTTTTCGATTAGTTTGACGCAGTGCAGTGTGAAAGCGAACCACACCAGCTGAAAATGTAACAAATGTTGCAATTTTGGTATCAGGTGTGAAAGCACTCCTTAAGGCTTTGGATCTTATTTAAAGAAGTAAAAAGAAAAAAAAAAATCTCCATGCATCCATAAATCTGTACGGCTTAATGTAAAGCTCTGTTTAAAGTCGACTTTCAGGTAAGTGCTGCATAAATCACTGGATCATCCCCCGTTGACACGGCGGAGGCACCGCCAGCAACACGCGCTTGGCCCTGACCCCCTCGGCGTAAACTGTTTATATAAAAGCAGCGGCCGACCCCGAGGGAACCAATCGGGTGACTTCTTGACCTTTTGAACCCCAACGACTAATCCTCACACACACCGCGCCGCTCGCTGACCCCTGAACTTCTGGAATGTGCCCCCCCAGCAGCGGTACGGTGCCGGTTCCCAAGCTCCACGAAGCGCTCCGGCTTCGGGAAGGAGTCACGCCGCCTGATGCTGTAACTCAGCTGTTGTGCAGGCCGCCTCGCCTTATGTAACAATGCTATAAAACAGCACTTCTTTTTTTTCCCCCCCAGAGGTTTCTGTTTTATTGCAGCTTGGTTGTTGCTTGTGTAGCGTTTTATAGCCGCTTTAATTCCTGCTCTAATTTTAACACGTTGGCCTTTGATGTAAACAAGGCTATAAATTTATGAACATCTCTATATTACTTAGTAGGGATGGCGAGTATATTTAGGGATGGAGCTACTTTAATTAAGGTTGGCCAGGACTTAAGCAGACTTAAGCTACTTTCTAGCTATATTAGAGCCATTTCCTAGTACAGATCAGTGTGACTCTGCTACACTTCGCCTCCTGCTCACCTGCTTAAACTTGCAGCATTCTGTGACTCTAAAGTTTCAGAGTTTGGCGCTAATTGCTCAAACAGTTTGCATCTCTCCAAATGCATACCACAGAGACAATATGCTGTATAGGTAAGTAGATTTTTGTTACTTTGTGCTTAAATACGTGCAGGACCTCATTCCTACTGCAGACACACTGCCATTACAGCCAAAGGTTGAAGATTATCTCTGACGAGTGACTCGACTGCCGCGTCTTTACGTCACCGCCCAAGCTTGCGTGGATATGGGTGAGGTATTACTTTAAATTAAATTGAAGCAACAAACAAAGGATCACACAAATGCAAAAGAATAGAGTTGAGTGTTGCTGTTTTATTGAGGAGGGAGCAAAATTCTTCATTGTTCTTGAACTTTTTGATATTTTTTTTCCATGTCACAGCTTTAAACTTCAAACAATTTTAAGTTGAGATTTTATGACTTACCAGCACAAAGTAGCACATAAATTTAACATGGGAGGAAAACGGCGCATGATTTTTAAGCATTTTTACAAGTAATCTGAAAAGCGTTGGACACAGATTCATTTAGGCCCCTTTACTCTGATATCCTAAATGGAATCTCATAATTTGCAATGTTGTGCTTTTAGTCATACAAAGTTCAAATATGGTTAAATATGGGGGACGGTTGGGCGATCCTGCTGCTTTACAATCAAGTATAGCAAAAATAGTGACATTTTTGTTTCTGTCTGTGGCTCTTGTTTCTCACACTGCATATAGCTCTCTAACCCCCAGAGTCATGAGCTAAAACGTTATTTTTTTAAGCACAGAATGCGTCTAACCTTGTATGGGTTGTTAACAGAAGTGAACCAGTGGAAACAATGAACGTTGTCTAGCTAGCCAACTGGAAATAAATTTGCACTTACCCACATTAGACGCAAAAAAAAAACACTAGCTAGATAGCTAGAAAGAATATATTAGCAGCAGGCTAGCGGCAGCTGCGTGCGACTCAAACTTTTGCCTGACAGAAAAATACCGGAAGAAAAAAAAACTACATATACGAGATTAAATAGTCCTTAAGACCTGTGTGTGGACATGCTTTAGGTCGGGTTGCTTTTATCCTGAATAACAGAAAAATTAGCTTTTCTCTGTCTTTCATCGTTTTCCTCCTGGCTAACCACAGCAAACCTCATGTCTTTTTTTTTTTTCAGCTTTATAAGTCATAGTGTAACCAGCAGCAGGATGTTTTAACACAGCTAGGCTTTGTTCCTACTGTTCCCCTCTCCTTGCTGTGGGACCTGAACAGCCAGTGCTGGACAGAGACTTTATCTCACACCCAAAAGTGTGAGAGCTGTGAACCTGATTCAAAACAAAGATGATAATTGTCATGACAGAGACTCATTCAGTCTTCCTCTCCATCTGTGTGTGTGTATGTGTGTGTGTGAGTCTCAGAGCAGGTCCTGGTGCCCTGTCCCTCTCCCTCCCTCTTGCCCCGCTGCCGTCCCTGTAGAGCGGCTCATGCATGGATACAATGTGCTCCTCTGTGCTCTTTGAAGGCCGGCATTACCGTTCACACGCAATCCCCACCAAACACTGATACGCTTCTGTCTCAATCCGCTTCTTCAAGCCGCTGTTTATTTCCCCTCCCCAAATAAACTTTTAGTTTTATTTCGCCCTGCTTATGACAGCGCACTGGAATGGCATATTTGTTGTTAAAATGAACACACTTTTTCTTTTTTTTTAAATAAATCCATGGTGTTCCTTAGAAATGTCAAATGAAAAAATGACGGACCTGAGCCTACAGACACATTAAACTCACCTGAACTACAATAACTACTGAAAATAAATATGAGATAAGTCAAAGCAAGTGTTTAGAAGGACTAAGCTGCTAAATAACCAATGTTTTGTTTTTTTTACTTTAGGTCATTTGAACACAATGGAAATCAAAGTATGGGATATTTAATTTTTCAAGTAAGCATCAAGCTGTTTTCATTTATTTAATTATGCTCATCATTAAAGTTTTAACGTGTCCTAAATGAGTTCAGATGTAAAATATCAGCAGAATGAGACTCTTAACTCTCTTTGTTCCTTTTTTCTTTCTTTGTTTCTTCCTTTCTGTAAATCTTTTTTTATTTATTTTGTTCTTTAGGAGCATAAATTTACGGCATGGAATCTTTTTTTGTAATGTGCAGTAAGCTACAAATATTTGTTTTAAACAACAAATTAAAAAAAACGGAAAACGTGAAAAAATTTAGTTAAATTATTGACTTGGTAGCCTTGGATGTTCGGTGAGTAGGTAGTTGTCAGAATATATTTCCACTTTATGTGAAAATTTTTTTGGATGAAATTGTTCCACTGTGAGAATAAACTACATAAAACAAGAACAAAATAAGAATAGAAAATAATATTTTTATATATATATGTATCTATGCAAGCTTCAGTATATGCAAAACATCTACCCAGGAAATTTGAATCTTTTGTTTTTGCAGAATTTTAAATACATTTTCATTCCACCTGCTTTGCATGAAAAAACAGCAATCGACCAAAAGAAAAACATACACTTTTAAAAGTCTGTAATCGTTTCTGGTATCAATGCCATTTTTTCCTCAATAGCCACCATTTATCTGTTTCTTTGTGGCAGCGATTCTAATTTTTATTCATTTATTTATTTATTTTTACTGAAAACTATTGCACATATTGGCCAAATACGCTGCTTTTGCCTCTTAACGCGTCGCTAACAGAAATATGAAAATAAAACATAAAAACAAACTAAACAGAGAGATTAAAAATAATTTAAATGCCATTTAATTTTGTCCATAGCAGTCCAGCACGGTGCCAGCATCCTTTTTTTTTTTTTTTTAAATGAGTTATTAATAGGTTTGCTTTTGCTCTTTACTTCCTCGTCTCCGTCTGCAGATGGTCGCGTAGTCAGGCGAAAATAATCCCCATCAGACAGTTATGTAATAAATGTGACAGGCCTTACAGTAAGGCCTCGCTGTCCTCTGTCTGACTGTATGTGAACAGACTCTGAGAGCTTTTCGTCAACATGCTTGCCTGCCTTTCACTGCCACCTTGCACATTTGTTTTTTTTGTGCTGCATTTTTTGACCTGTGCTGTTTGTTTTGCCCCGCGGTGCGAACCAGTCCCTAATGCTGTCGCCAGACAGAGCAAAGGAGCAGACCACACACACACACACACACACACACACACACATGCCGCGCATGACAGGACGGTTTTAGTCGGCGTGCAAGCATTTTATTAAAAAAAAATTTTTTTAAAAAATGATAGGAAGCAAATGAAACGCTCCTTCTTTTTCTTTTCTTTTCTTTTTTTTCTCTCCCTGTCTTTTTCATTCGCTCCCTCCTTCCTTCCTTTCCTCGCTCTCTTCCTCCGCTCGCTTCAACAGATCGTTTTCATAACCACTTTTCTGAGGTCACAGCTTCGTCTGCAGTAGTCACGCAACCCTTTGCCTGCTCAGTCAGCTTTACACATACACACACACACACACACACACACACACACACACACACACACACACACACTTTGCCACAGCAATACTACGCCGCACTACAGAACAGCCAGTCTTAAAGAGACAGCGAGCGTCTTTCTCCCAGCCTGCACAGCATGTTGCAGCCTCTGCTCTTTAAGGGTCAGAGGGTCTATTTTTGGCTCCTGGAGCTCGGAGCGCTGACACATGGGTAACCTGTGTCTAGATGCGAGGAGCATTTATATTTAAATTCTTTGACTGGATCAGAATTTTACAATTTAATCTTTAAAATACAAGAAATTGTTTCCCCCCCCCCTAATGTGTACAAATAAAAACAAAATGTTGTTGTTGCAGCATTCTTTTTTGTGCTTGTGTGTTTCTGGGGTGGTGATGAAGACTGAGAAGGCAAAGCCATGTGTCCTCCTGCCTTGATCAGGAAGTGTCCAGTTGCTGCTCCCACCCTTTCATCACCTGAGGCCCCCGAGGGGGAAACTACAGTAACTGGGTTTGACAGTGGGGCCAGATGAGGAGGAAATGAGCAAATGGTGGGCAGGAAGAAAGTAGAAGTCGCTGATTATGAATGAACTTAAGGGGCCATACAAACAAAGGGATTATTCATATTACCGCTGACGGAAAGCGAAACCTTTGCACAAGTATGCAGCTACTCTGGCATAAAGGAACACCAGATACAGTCGTGGTAGAGAGAAATTTAATTTTATTTAAATGCTGGCGTTTTATATGTCTTGTATTGTTTTTCCCAGAAACATAAAAATTTTGGTGTCATGTTTTGTTGAAAAAAAAAAAAAAAAAATGGTAGAAATCGTTGACTAAGTATTTTTACACTTGAATAATAATTTGTTTTAAAAAAACAAATTTTTAATCTGGAAAATAATTTTAAACTTATTTAAAAATCATCTTAAAAAAACTAAATGTTTCGTAAAAGAAAACTAGACTTTTCTTTTATGGAACCAGTTTTAAGCTAAGCTAATTCTTGCACTTTTTTGTTCAAATTAGTCAAATATTAAAGCTGACATTCATTGTGTTTTGCATTCATTTAGCATCTTAAATTAGACTTTTACATGTTTCTGAACTACAACGGAAGCTACATACTTCTTTAACCCCTATTTTATTCTATATCTAAGTTAGCTGGTTGACAAGCTAGCAAGTGTTAGCCTGTAGCTTTGCGAAAACATGAGCAAAAATGTCCTTATGTTTGATTAAAAATACCCACTAAAAATGTTGTGCTGATAGCTAAAAGATCCCATATCCGGTTACAGTTTGTAACCAGCTTAGAATTTATTAAAGTACGGCATCAAGATGAGGAAGGCCGCATGGAAAGAAGTGGAGCATCTTCCCCATCTGTTGATGCACACTGCTAGCTAGCTGAAAATTTGACTGGATATAACTTCAGTTGTGGAAAATAAAAAAAACACTATAAAAACCAAAAATGGCTAGAAGATTTCATATCCCGGCCAATAAGCTCTTGAAAATCACCAATAAATCTAGTGGCTGTTTATTCTTTTTTTTTTTTTGACTGTGCATCAAATTGACTAGAAATATTTGTTATGGATGATATTATTAGAGATATTTTTGAAGCTGTAAGAATGACTGTTGCTTTTCTATCTTAAATGACTGTTGCTTTTCTATAATAAAATAATTTGAATTTCTTTGTATGAAATTAATGCCGATATTATGATGGCATAAAACTATTTTAACACAAAGCTATCACAACATAGGGATGCCCAACACCCAATGGTTTAAAATTTAAATTGGTTTAAACCTTCAATTATCAATTATAAATTTAAACCAATTGTTTAAATTTATAATGTAAACCATTGGTTAAAATTGTAAATTTTAACCAATGGTAACAACCCCTCACAGAGGGTGTGAGCGGTTGTTACCCACTCACACCCTCTTTAATTTTTATATTATCTCTAATTTGAAAAATATTTAAATATATTTATTCAATGATGCCTTAAATGACACAAAAGCCTTTTTTTTTGGAAAACTCTATGAGCATCTTCCCTATGACTTCTTCTAAAAAACACACTTGAAACATCCCTTACTTTTATTAATGATCAAATTTAAATAAGATGAAGAAAAAAAAATCCCCACACGATTATGTCGCTCCTCCCACTGCCACCATTTTTTTCATTGAGCAAATCCAAACGACATTAAATAAACCAAAAGCTCTAAGCCTTCCAGTTGTCTAAAAGCTAGGATTGGTTTGGTCTGGTTTGAGCATGTCGCTTATGTTTATTGTATTTCATGTTAATCTTCGTTTTACTTTAAATCGACTATTAAAGGTCCCCTGAGGGACGGGTGTTCCAAACTAGTCACGGCTATAAACTAGCAAAAAAGTGAACAATAAAAAACATACGAGATTCGAATGTTGCTACCCGCTCACACCCTCTGTAATCAAAGCAGACTTTATTGTTATTTACCCAAAACATAGTGGACAATAAGTCCTCACCAGATAGAATAAGTTGTTCCAGCTCATCAAATTGTGATGTTTGTGTTTTTTTTGTTTTTTGTTTTTTTTTGTCACGACACCAGCAGCGAGCGAGTGGAACGCTCTGAATATGGCCTGGAAATCGACAGGGAGTTTGGCCAGGAGACGGGTTGCATGAGAAGAGGAGCGGCTTGAAGTAGCAGGGAGGAGAGGAGCTTGCCAAAACTGAAGGCTTAGGCCTGAAGGCTTTTGGCAGGTGTTTTGTCTCTGCTATCCATCCAGCTGCTGACTACAAACATGGGAGGCGTTTCAAGAAAATCTATTAGCTGTTTGGACAGGCTGTAATCTGAGTGATCTTCTGCTTTGCTGCTTGTACTCATCTCTGCAGGCTGACTGCTAATTAATTTTTTACAAGACTACATTTTATGAAATAGTGAAACAAAAAAGAAGAAAAGACAATGACGTGTCTGTGAAAACCTAAAATTAAACTTTAGAGCCTCTGCTGTAACCTGCAATAATAAGTTGTGAATTACAACTTGTATGTTTTTTTCTTTTTGTCTTTTCAATGATTAGCAGGGGTGTAATAAGATTTTGAACGAAATTACCCAACATAGTTGCTCCTCAATATTTCTCATTTAAGCTTTACAAACAACTGTCTGTTTGCTCTCAGATATGAAGAGGACTTCTTTGAGATTTACACCTTGAATGTGTTTACGTGGGTCTCATTTTTAAGTAAGACAGGAAGTAGTTCTTGAGTTGACCAGTTGTGCTGACAGAGTTGACTACAGAAGGCTGCCTTCTGGTCTAGCTAGCAACATTCGGTTGCAAATGCGTTGAAGAAGCTTACATTACCTTTTGAGTAGTTTGTCTGCCAGCACAGAGACAGAAACTATAAAAATACTGTGACTAGCTGTAACCTGCTAATGACGCTAATGATGCTAATGTCGGGGTGTGCTGCGGAGCTTCCTGTTGCCATCAAACGTGAGTCTGAAACCATGTTTACATACGTTTTCTCGAGGATTCAATAATTATAATCTGTTTATGGATTTAAACAATGTAGCTTTGCTAACTGTGACATCATAATATTGACCCCTCTCCAGCTAAATGTGGGTTGTTTCGTGGCAAAATAACTTTTTTCCGTTATACTAGAAGCATCATTCGTTACAAAAACACTTTTAGCTTGTCAAAATAAAAATCACTTCCTTTTCTGTTCATTTAAAAATTCAACTTTCTAGCTAACTCACCACCCTCAAAATGGTTTACAAACATTTAACAAAAAACAAAACTGGCACTTTGACGCATTCAGTCATTCAATATTAACGTGTTTATTTCTTTATATTATTTTTCCACAAACATTATTGCAAATTTGTCCTAAGTCAAAAGGGCACGATGGAGGACTGAGGTAAATAACACATTTTATCATTTTTTTAAGTAATTTAAATCAGCTCATCAGTTTTTGTTTTTTTTTGTTTTTTTTGTTTTTTTGCACAATTGAAGGGAAATTGTTGAATGCATTTCTAATCCATGTGAATGTAGTGGTGTAAGCAGATTAGAAGGATGAAAATATTTTTCAGACTTGAGTTGGCCTTGAGATGAAGGATTTATGCGCATCTCTGCTTATTGTTAATGCTAAAGTAAAGGATCTGAAATACTTTCATTGCTCAAAATGGAAACGGATGCTGAACCGAGATTCACTAAAGCACAATTTGAGATTCATGAAATCTTTTTTATTAACTATTCTGTTCATGAAAACACAAAAAAACTTAGCATTTCAGCACTTTGAATTAGGAAACAAATTCTACAATATCTCTATTTCTAGATTCTGTATCTGCTAAAATTGTGATTCTTAGTTGCTAAAAGTATTATTGTAACTTTGTCTGATTTTGTTCTAATCGTGTATTGTCTCATCTCGTGAGCGGGATACATAGTTGCATCTCCGTTGATTAGCAGATAAAAATGCGTGCAGTCTTTCTTCAGACAACTCCTAGCTTCTGGAAAATCAGCAGCATAATTAACCATCTACCTCAACAGCCTCAGTGCCATCAGCAATCACATGGCTCTTCCAATTAGGTCAAGCCCAAGCCTTTTCTACATGAATTGGCCCATCTGACATTTTTATAACAATGTTGATCCAACAGTAGTTGGATGGGGAATTGGTGTTGTGATGGTCCAATGAATTATGCAAGCCTGTTTTTTTTTTGTTTGTTTTGTTTTTTTGTCCTTCCTTTCTCCCTCCTTTTATTTCAGACAACTTCTGTTTAGCTCACAACCCCCATTGACCTTTTTAAAGCACGGCACTCTGTTCAAATTATTCATGGTGTTAAGGCTGCCGCGACATGTTGACCTCAATTCAGAGTCTTCCTTGTGCTGCGTATCTTCCAATCAAAGGCATTTCTCAAAACTAGTCGAGAGCTGAGCAAAGCGAGGAAAAAAAAAAAAGGAAAAGGAAAGCTCCGGCGTCAGTGGCTAAAATAGAAATAAAGTAAACAGAGCAAGTCAAAAGTGGAGAGTGGGAAGCAAGCTGGAGCAGCAACAGACGCGGTCAGGCTGAGGTTGCCCGACAATTGACTCTTAAGGTGTGGCGGCTTCTCCAAGAGAAATGGGATTGAGGGATTGAGGGAGATTAACGAGCTCGGGGATAGCAAAACAAAACCAAAGAGAGGGCAGCCATAACTTGTGGTAAATATTAGTCTTTCCTCCATCTTTTAAACTTCTGCTTCTCAAATCATGACTTCATCAATTAGATACATGAGTTTACAATTTTTGTGTTTGTTGGATTTCCTAAGATTAGGAATTTTTGCAAAAGTTGCACATAGACAAGTGTAGCAATTGTGAGCCACATCAAGTTGTTTTCCATTGAAGCTGCAGTATGTAACTTTTATTAAAATATTTTTTTAACTTATTTATTGAAACCATCACTATTTTGTGACAGAATGGTATAAGATAGATAATGAGTGAAAAAGATTGAAAGAAATTCTCCTAATGCTATCTGGAAGCAACCGCTGCTACGCTGCAGCTAGCATAGCCTGTCGTTAATGCTCAGACTAGTTAGCATAGCCACCGATGACGACAGATATTGGTTTTCCTGCAACTGTAAATTGTTTCTCCACCATTAGCACATTTAGAAGTGAGTACATGAGGATGATTGACAGCGCTAAGCCCCTCCTCCTTGACAGGGCTAAGCCCCTCCTCCTGGCTCTGATTGGTTGATTTTGTTTGGTGCATTTCTGCAGACGCAGTATTAGCTCAGTTTATTTGTCTTACACAGTTACGACATAGTGACAAATATGTAAAAAAATAAATACTGCACTTTTAAAGATGAATAATAACTCATTAAAAATGTAAACGAGTGTGCTATAGATGTGTTGTAAAGATGATAAGGCATTCCAAAGGAATCCACCATCGACATCGGCTCAAGATAGAACGGCAATCAGTATCTGCGGCCCACGAGGATTTCTAAAAGCACCACCGCGTCGTCATGCCTGAGACATGTGAGCGGCCGCAGCGCCTTCGCCCCTTAACTCGTTTAGGGACACGTTGAGGTAATTTTCCCCCCGGTTTACGCAACATTGCGTGACAAGAGGATGGGTATCTTGTGGATCCAATTGCCCTCTGCGAGGGCGGGTAGTGCCTCCATGAATGTGGCCTTTGAATGGCGATGGGCTAGTAGACAATCTATACTTTACTGTATGTGGGAAATGGCCCTGATGTGACTTCAAAGGCCACAAAGATGTTATTATGCCACCTCTCTCCCCCCCTCAAGCCTTTCTGCTTCTGAGTCACAAGGAGGGAGTCTCCTCTGATCTGTTGTTTTCCCTCTATGTTACACATGGGATGCTTGGTTCAGATTCCTGTTTTTACTTTGGTTGGTCAGTCTCTCTCCGAGAGATAGAAATTGAATTAAACCTCTCTTGGTCAGAGTGCTTTTATTCTATTGAGCAAAAATATTGTTAAAAATACTGGGCATCAAAAGAACGTGGTTTATAGGCTGTTTGATGGAGGATTTGCCTTTAAAAATGTTGGTTTTTAAAGGTAAATAAAGACAATTTGAAGGGACGGAATAGAATATATAAGGTATATAGGTATTATAAATGAGGATAGCCAATCGTAAATATGTTCAAATCTTCCATATAATTTAATTTCAAGGTACGTTATAAAACTTTTCTTTTACGTCCTATTCCCATTGGTTCTGATCCCTGCTTTGGTCAGCTGATCCTCATGAGATGTAAAAGGTTGGTTATTCCCTGGTAGTATCTGTTATTTATTGGAGAAACATAATCACATTTTATCAGACTATTAGTAGGTTATAGAAAATCACTTCAATTCAGCGCCAATTCACAACAAATGCACCTTACAAAAAAAACATGTCAATTCGGTCCATAAAATTCATCTAGAAAGATTACAAGTCAATTATATATGCTGCAAATTGATCTTTTAATAATTAAAATACCTGGCAAAGCAAAATCAAAACGTTTCCAAAGTTTGTACGAAATAATGAACAGTATGTACATGTGTAAACAGGTTAGTTTTGCTGAAAAATGTTCTTTGTTGCAAATTACCTCAAGGCCAAACATTCTTAGTTGGATTTAGGTCTGGACTTTGACTAGGCCATTCTCACCCATGAGTATATTTTGATCTAAATCATGCTGTTGCACTCCTCCTACGCTGCTTTCAGTATTAGATGAATCCTAAAAGCAGGTGGTTGCAATGCGTTTTATTTTGGGGGCGTCAGGGTAAATGGGGCGAGGCTCACTTTACATATTATTATTATTTTTTAACAATACCAGGTTTTCACAGTCACATACTTCCACCGCATACTTAAGCATTACTTTCTGTTGGTTTATGAAATAAAATACGTGTGGTTTGTGGTTGTGTTGCGACTAAATGTGAAGAAACTCAAGGAGTGTTAATACATTTACAAGCCGCTTCTCAGCAGAAGTTTAGACAGATACTTGAAACTGAGAGAGAGGGAAAAAAAAATTATTATTATTATTATTTTTTTTTTTTATCAGATTATTGACGCTCGGGTGTCACCGGTTCCATATGTAGTGTGGATGTGATCTCGCTTTGATTCGGCTGCTATATTTACCCCAGACACTGAAGGGCTGCCACATCAACACCTCACCTTGTCAAAACTTCTGCTGGGCCAAGTGGATGTTTGACGGCACGAAACGGGATAACACCTTGGCGCGACGGCGTCGACATGCTTAATTTGCCGAATGACGCCGGCGACATCCTGAGCAGAACTCGACGCGCGAAGCGAGTGTGGAAGGATGAGGCTGCGGTCCTTTTGTTCTCCTCCGTCATTAACTGACTGTTACATTGTTTTGACACCACTACTTGTTCGTTGCAAAAGCCCGAGGCGTGAGTATCTGCTTATAAGAGCAGCTAAGAATCTGCTTCAGAGAGAGAGAGAAAAAAAAAATTGTCATTGTGTGATACGATTATGATCGATCAATATTAGATGAAGAGATTTATTTCAAATTTCCCAACTAATCTTCCTGCACTCAGACTAATTGCTGAACATTAGAGCAACAACCACGACTACAAATTAGGAGTCATCTTTTATGTGTGTATGAAAAAAAAGGGGGAAAAAAAATGTAATATGACTTTAAGAGTGTTGTTTGGAAACAAACATGGGTACTACCAGTTCTACATCTGACAAACGACTCTGTATGAAAACAGGGATTAGGCTGTCAGTGCTCCGGCTGGATAAACCCGCGTGCGCGGAAGAACATGTGATGCATATTTAAAACATTTGCAATTTGATGATGAAAACAAATCCTGGCACATTAGCGCTGAGAATTTCACCCCTTCGCACGCAAAACTTCCAGCTGGGGAGGGCCTCAGTGTGGGCGTGCCTATATATATATATATATATATATGTATATATATATATATGTGTGTGTGTTTAAGTGTCGCCATGGGTGAAGCCCGCAGCTGTTTAAATTCAGTTCATCTGTGCAACATGCCAATTTGAACAAGGTCCTCGGGGACGAAAACAGAGCGACACCTCTCTTCAACATCTCTTTCCCGCTCTTTTCCACGCTTCTAAACACGTTTTGCTTCCATCACCAGATTTATACGCCTCCCTGGCTCCCCCTTCCACACCCCCATTTCACTTATTCAGGCTCAACAACCATGTTGAGCTCAAGCACCTGATATGATGATCTGACCCGATCTCTCCGCTCGCCGTTATTCACCATCTGTCAGAGGTCGCGACCCCGTTCTTAAAGAATTAGATCAGCGCTGAGTTAGCCTCCGAGAAAAAAGGTCCAAGGCGCCGCCACCTGAGGCAGCTACGTAAAAAAAAAAAAGGTCACGAGGAGCGTTTAGAGTCCATTAATGTAACCGCAATTCAAGTGTTGAGCGCGGCAGAGAGTTGATAAACTGTCAGACGCGTCATTTAAAGTGAGAGTCTCTGTTGTAGGAGTTGAAAAAGAGTGACAGCTGAGCTGCTGGCGGCAGACAGCAGTTGTAGTGAAACGGCTGTATGATGAACGGCGAGAGGGGGGAAAAAAGCAGAAGGTGGGGGTTTGTTTTGGCTTCAGAGCGAAGATGTGAGATTTGAGGGGATTAAAGGTGTCAGCTCGGATGCCTGCAATAAAAGTAAGTGAAGTGTAACTTTGAAGACACTACAGAAAGTCAGTCATCGCCTCTCAACTAGAACGGCTCACATCCTGCATGTTCAGTGGATGTTCTGACAGTAAGCTGTCCCTACATGACAACACTGACATTTCAATCCAAAAAATACATTAAGAAATAAATGTATTTAAATCTGAAAAACAATTACTTGTATAACAGATGACACAATATAACACATCAAATATTACAGCTCTATTGATGGTATCTATGATGCTTTATATTAAAGCAATCATTTAAAGGGGTGGTGTTGTCTATTTTCCAAGTATAGAGTTATATTTTATTACATTTTAATCAAGTGTGCATCTTCAGTGGTAAGAAAAATGCTCAAATATCAAACACAACTCAAAAGAAATTTGACAATTTAACACCGTGAAATTGAGCTCTGTCTCTTTAAGAAGCTCCTGCTCCTTCCGACACATTCAGCACAGGAAAGCAGCACCAAAAGATTTTATTCATTTGAGCTAAATAATAATTCTTAGTTGCTAATTTGGAGAATAGATAGCTAAAAAAAAATTAAAAATTTCTCCCATCATGTCTTCGACCTTTTTCCTGCTCATCTTTCTTTTCCACTTGAACTGCGGTTCAAACCACTCAGAAACCTTTGCAGAGCTTTTACAACTAATTCCCCCTGTGGGGGTTTTTTGGTTGCTGAACTTGTAAGTGAAGTAGTTACTTACAGATGACTTCTCATTTAAAAAAAAAAGACTAATAATTTGAAATATCTTCCAGGGAATTTTTACCTGCATAGTTGCGGTGGTTTCCAACTTTTCCCAACAGATATTATGTAAAGAGTTCCCACTTGGGAGGATAAATTATTATTTTTATATGTCAGCACACAGAAAACGATGCAACGCTTGGATGAAATCCGGTTTGGCGCTCTGTTTACCGTGGAACATTTACATTACACCTTCCTTTCTGCTGGCTAACAGCTTCTGCCTGGAGGCTGCAGAGCTAAAACAAGCACAAGTCACGCAACTGCCTCACTGGCTGTCTCTTCCTCTCACTCCCTCCCTCTACACTCAGAAGAAACACACACACACACATATCTTAATGTACACCTGTGTGTCTTGGTGAGATGTTTGCCCCTGTAACAATGCACCTGAGTGCCGGTGAATCAGAGGTGCCGTCGGCCGAGGTTCAGTCTCGTTACGTCTTCATTCTCCTTCCCCCGACAACAAGAAACCGAGGCGCACGTGCGCGTTTGTTCTCGATAGAGAAGAGTCGTCCATCTGCTCGTCTCTCTCGCATCGTAAAGAAATTATCATTATTTTTCTCGTCCAGCTCACTCATTCAATCATAATTCAGCTGAGAGCGAGAGTTCATTGAAAGTTCAGACTGATGTGGGAGACAGTAGCGAAGGCCCTGCCAGCCAGCGAGAAGCACAGAAACCTTTCAAACACATTCTCTTGTCCTCTTTAATTACTCTGCCCCTTTCTCACAACAGTATCTGCCTACGATGCCGCGTCAGCATTCATTCAGATTAGATCGTGCATCTCTGAGCTTAAATAAAACAATATACCCCCTCCACCTACCCCAAAGCTTCCTCGGCTAACTCTTAACTTCATGTGACATGCTCTGAGGAACTATTTTCACTCAGCCGGGTTTATGCCCTGCTGTTTTTTGTTTTTTAATCAAAATGCAGCTGAAACGGGACCTCGTCTGGTTGACGGTAGTTAGCGTATCGAGCTGTATCGGGTCAGATGCCGCTTTGGTCCGCAATCTTTTCAAGCGCATGGAAACATATCGATCAACGTGGGGGGAGGGGGAGGGCTCCGACAGTTTGTGCACACTGATGCATGCTTTGATTAAGATAAATGGGGGGTGACGGATACAGCAAACAGCCAGATGAAACCAGCATGCAGACACGGGCGGATGGCAGAGGATACATGTGTTAAATGTGGTGAGGCTGTCTCGTCAGTCTCTTGCTTCGAAAAACCAACGCGATCTTTATCAGTGAGGCAGCTTATCAAAGGCACGTGCCTCCTCTCTTTTGCTCTGTCTGCCGTTTGTAGAGCAATCAATAATTATGGTCAGCAAGCTACAATTTGTTCTCTTACGTTGACTACAACTTTGCCTCTTCGACGTTTTCTCTACTGCCTCCTGACAGAGCGGCAGTGTCACGGTTCATTCATCAGGCAAAGCACATTGTGTATCCCTCCACCAGCTTTGGCCATAGGCAGACTGCACTACTGAGACCCATGAGGATGATGTGCTGGCGTCCATGTTTATCCGGGATATTATATTATGATATAATATTCAGTCAATGCTAGAAGTGAAACAAAGCACAGTAGGGCTTTTCTTCTGAAAACAGCCAACGTTTAGGAAACTTACGGGAAATTGTTTGACTTTGAAGTTCCTAAAATAAAAATAGCAGTTCTGAAGCTTAAAGAGACACTTTGGATTTTTTAAAAGTGAGATTTCAAGAAGTTTTTCTCAGTAACACTTCCATAACTTTAATAGAAAGATGTTACATTGCAGTTAGTTTGAAGAAAACAGAAGGAATCCCCCTTCATATTGGAAGGCTAACTGCTTGTTTTAGCGCATTTTGGCTACTTAAGCAAAATTAAAAAGCTATTTTTAGTGTATAAGGTATTGGGAGATATCAAACATTACCTCTTTCGACTTTATTTAACACCACAGTTGTTCAGTTGTCTCTGTTGTCTGAACCAAACAACATCCTGTGTGATCATTTTTAAACCTGGACAATTTTGAAAAAGTTAAATTTTGATACCATCATATGAATGACAAACCAGTAACTAAAATACAAAGTCCACTCTGTAGTTTTCTGTGTGTTTGGTTAGTCTCATGTGGGAATCACGGCACTGTGCAGTTTGCTAGCCACTGTTAGCAATGTAAGCCAGTAACAATTTCCCTCAATTTAATTTGTACAAATACAAAACAACCATGTTCACAAATTGACATTATATACCACTGTGTGTCCTATTTATTGAGACCCAAACCATCAAAAAGTGCTAACAAAGAGTTTACGCAGCCATATTGGATATTAAACTAACGGCTTAACTAAAAGAACAGCAATAGATGTAACAACGGTCTATTGTGGAAGCATTGATGTGAAATACAGCACATTATCCCAAGCATATAAGCATTTTCTGCTTGAGTTCTTGAAATTGATCAATTTAGCTAAAACAGCGGCTAGCTAAAACTGTCTGGGTACCTGTTAGCCTTCCACCACTCTGAGGACTTCCTTATTTTTTTAGAAGTTAATAGTGACATAACATCTTTCTACCAGAGGTGAAAAAACTAATTTCATAACTACTGATGATAACTTTGTTTTTATCACACTTGGGAAGGCTAAATCTCTAAGCTATGTTAAACGTTAGAGTAAAGACCAACAAGGTGTGTATTTGTTGTAAAGGGGAATTGATGTAAATTCCTAACCTGGAATGATGTGAAATAATCTCTGAAATGTGCAGCAGCTTGTATTTAAACAGCACAAGACAAACTGGTTTTCTCCCTCAGCCAAACAGTTTTCTTCAGAGCAGCATGTAAGATTTGTAATCGTGTAAATTGAACACGCCGTTTTAAAACAGCTGGGAAATGTCAGCATGTTTTGCAGCATTGCTGCACTGTTAAAGTGTCACCATAATATAATTATCAAGTTAATCTCCAGGGGCTTTGGAGTGCTTGTTGCTTCCCTCCTTATCCCTCTGCGCTCCCCTTGCTGAGGCGGAGCGCCTCGCTAAGCGGCAGCCGTGACACTAATTGCACACGACAGCTTCCAACAATGGTGTTGGACCAACAAAGGCTTCTGCTCCCTCTGCAGGAGTCCCTGGCTGTCTATTCATACTCACTTACACCCGAAACACACACTATACCCGACTGTTTGCACACAAACACATCACCCAGTGCTGCGTGGCTGCCTCTGGCTGTTACAGTGAGGAGTCTAATGGAGCCCCCTCTGCAGTACTGATGGGAGTAATTCACTTATGGCCTCTGTGATCTTGAGGGGCTCTGCTGGCCCCCTTTCCTTTAAAAAGTCCCACTCTGTTGAAGTGAATTCAATGTCTACGGCGACTGAGAGGCCCCAACAAATCCAGGGTCATTCCTTGATTTAACTGTCATGCTTCTTAGCACACACAAGGGATTAGCATTGCTATTCTTTAGTACTAGATAGTAACAATTGTGTTTTACCATTTCAGACGGAGTGTATTGAAGAGGGTGGGCAGAGTCGCACATTAAAATGAAGAACCAAACATATCTGTGTCTTGTTTTTGAATTTTTGAATTGCTAGAACTTACTAAAATTTGAAAATGTAACCTGAGCAAGAGGAAAACCAGCCTAGTCAAAGTACAGTAAGCAAAAATAGGCCAATAGATGGGCAAAGCAAAGGTGTACTGGTTTAAATTCAGCTTGTTTCAAAGCAAAAGTAATGTTTTACTCTCTTGCCACTCTCTTGAGAAGCGCTTGACTAATTCTTGTCAACAAACACGACATTTAAAACAAACTGCGGCTCTAGTGCACCTAAATCAAGGAAAGGGACGTTAAGAAAGTGATTCAGCCTGCAGTAGGTGTAGATTAACCTAAGCACCGTCTGTGCTTTCAGCTGCAGTACATCTTCACAACTTGTTGCACGAACGTACAAACATCGCATGCGGAAGAAAGAGGAAGAGGGAAGCTGTAGCAGTGGCACCGAGGCCTGATCACGCACTGTTCATGGTGGAAGGTGATTTTCCTCAACAGATGCCAGTGCAACAAACAAATGTGTTTAAGAAACGACTGAAAAGGAGACAAGAGAGCAGAGAGCAGGTCGGTCTGACCTACCCATGTCGCATGAGGAAAGCTGTAGGGGGTTTCACACCAACATCATCACGTAATTGGGCTTCTGGCTTGGAGTGACATTTTAGTGTTTTTTGGAGGGAGTCTGAGTCTGTGCTGGTCCATTGAAGTGTGTGTCAAGTTGATGCGTGCTATCCAATCATGTTTCACTGATTCCAAGTGATGCTTATCTCCTTGACCCTCTAACGCCGTAATTGGATCAAGCAGTAGGTGCAAATGGAAAAGCCAAAGGTTCTCTAGTATCTACCAATCACCTTTAAACCTTCGCAAGGTTTAAAAGTTCAGTCTGACAAAAGTACAGATAAAATAAAGGTATACAATTTTTAAACAAAAAGAATTTAAGGTACACTTAAATTCACTTTTTTGTCATATTGCAGCCACAAATTTCAGTGTCTTTTTTGGGGGGGAATTTTATGACAACACAAGATATCTGAGTAAAGGGAACTTTGTACAAATCAATGCCACACTTTTCAGATTTCTTTGCTTATGCGCTTTAAGAATATTTATATAATCCAATCAGTGTATCTAAGTTGAAGATCTTCCAATGTAACTAAATTGTCGCATTAGAGAACGAGAGCCCCGCTTTAGATGTCAGGAGTGAATTAACTTTGTTTCAGAAACAATAAATTGACCACACCGTGACCTTTCCGCGACTGAACCTTTGCACTTCATTCGCTATCGTGCCGATACATCTCGGATTCCGCCTGACCATCTTGTCTGTGTGTTAAGGAAGGAAAAAGTGTAGGGTCACTGGGAGTTTAGCAAACACAAAAGTCTGTCTATGATTTGACCTGATCCACAGTTCCACCCTTGAGCAAAAAGACTCCATTCAGAAGCGGCTGTCACGCTGCTGCACTTCCCGCTTTAGGAAATCAAACGGCCTGCACTGGTTACGACCAAATTTGATACAGACCTGATATGGGAAGAATAAACCTAAAGTAATGGCAACGTGGTGGCTTACCTCTGTGAAATTGTTTTTTAATTACCTGGTGATACAATAAAGATTCAAACTGATTGTTGTGTCTTATTTCCCTCCTTCCTCTGTCGGGTGGATGGGTTACAAAACTGTCTCCTGTCTACTTGCTGACGTCACTTGCCTGGCGTGAGTCTGTGGGCTCTGTGGTGTTTCTCTTCCTCTTTTATTATAGCTCAGCAAGCAGATAACAGCCCAAGGAAACTCATTTTGAAACTGCACTGCATACGCTTGATTAGCAACACATATCTACACCAAAGCGCTGCTGTTCTTTTGTTGGTTTTTTGTTTTTGTATTCTTTTCTGTCTAGGTTTATGTTTTCCTACCTTGTCACTACCTAACATGGCATGAAGGCTAAGAAAGGAGGTTCAATGGAGCGTCCAGCTCAATGTGGATACGTTTACATCAAAGGCCTTTATACACAGCTGGCTTATGAGATCCGTCTCAGAGGAAACACTGGCTGGTGCAGTTCACAGTTTCTGGAGCTTTTGGGTGTTTATTATGAACTATAAAAATACATTTTTGGAGAGGAGAGATATAAGCCATAAAATTACTCACACTTTAAATCAAGCTAGATTCAAGCTAGATTTAGTTTTTAAAAATCTAGTGTCAGATAAGGGTTAAGTTTGACCAGTAGCCACTTTATTTTGTAAACTTAAACATTTTAATGAAAATCTAATGGTGTTTGTTTAGTCAGCCGCAATTCCAGTTCACCATTTTCAGCAGAGATCAGTAAGGCTGGTGTGTTTATGCGGGTTATATGTTCATAATTTAACTTTGAATAAAGCCTTAGCTAGCTTAGCGCTAATGCTGAACTTGCTAGCAAGTTGAGGTCCTGAAAGACGGCATTCAGGGAGAAGGTTTTAAAATAGATTTAAAAGCTTTTTAACTATTTCATAATTTTTATGCCTTAATTGTATCTTTTTTGCAACAGAAAACAGTTGGGCAGGTATGTTTATCAGGGGTATAGTTTTAATTTAACTGTGAATAGAGCCTTAGCTAGCTTAATGCTAAAGCTGTACTTGCTAGCCAGTTGAGTACCTTATAGACGTTATTCAGGGAGAAGTTTCTGGAAATCTTTGAACCATTTTATGTTTTTATTACTTAATTGTGTCATTTTTAATGGAGGGCAAACAAGATAACTAGATGAAAAACGGCTTGAAAGTCATCAAGCTTGAGCTAACAGGTGTGAAACTGTATCGTTACTGGGTTTATTTGGTTTTGTTTGATCTAGACTTGGAGGTTTTAAGTGTATTTTAATTGACGTTATGCCATGTGAGGACATTTTCAAATATGTACTACAGTCTTGATGATGAACATATAAATATGAATGACAACAGTTAAAATTTTATTTATGCAAGTGTCTTTTAGCCCTTGAAACTTAATGTAACATTCAAAAAATAAAATAGCAGTTTAATGTGTTAGCATTTACAAAGCTGCATGCATAGTAAAACCTAAAAACAAACAGAATATGTTTCTGGATTGTATTAACTACATGTATGTTTGAATTATTGCTAATATTTCAAATGATTCGCCTGAAGTAGTGGAATAGTTAATGGTTTGTAATAAAAAAAAATGTGCAAAAAGATTATTTAAATACTTTTATTCTGAGAAAAGTATGATGACTCCAGCTATTATCCTTAAAACTGATAAAGTAAAAGGATCTTTGCTCAACATTTCCAATGGTTTTAAGAAACCAAAGTCATTTCAGAAGCACACGAATCTGTTCTAAGAGTTTCTCTGTGCATCTGACAGACATTTTTCATGCCCTTCACACAAGCTAGATTTATAGATTGAAAAAAGCAAGCAAGGAAATGTTGCATAAATCAACTGCTGTGTAAAAACATAAGGGTAAACATTAACTATGGCTTGATTTATGCCTGACAAAAGACGTGACCATGCAGAAACGCAAAGAAAAACTATTAAACAGATGCTAACAAACTTTTGATTTCCAGTTTAATATTCTTGTTTTGGGATTTTTTTTAATACATCAAAACAAATATAGTACTAGGTGTACTGTTTCAATTTATCAGAAATGCTGTGGTGGGTTTTCATGTGATGTTGAGAGTCAATTTAATGAATTAGGGTTTGAAGCGACACCACTGAAACAAGATGTTGGTTACACCATTTCCCTATTGGGCAACTGACAATTAAAAACCTCCCACTATATGCAAACACCAATCTTACTGAAAAGAAAAGAAGCTTAAAAAAAGCAACAAATTTCAAGGGTTTAATTGTTTTGGGGTTTTTTTTTTTTTTTTTTGGAAGGGCGGGGTTAGCAAATATACAAATGTAAAACCATCTCCTACACAACACAAAGCTTTTGTACTGCCAGTCACTAACTTACTGTGGCATAGTGCCTTGCTAATCAGTACATTTGCAGAGCCTTAAGCTTTCTAAAGTAATATAAACTCTCCATTTGTGTCCAAAGAGAGGGGAAACCGTTGGCCGCAGCAGGCAAATTAAACACGTGCTGCACTCCTAGTTGAAACCACAACACAGGCACACAAAGGCCACAGAAAGCAATGCAATATTGTTGGACATTGCTTTAGACGCATAGCGTGCCAACAGCAAATAGGTGGGTGTTAGCAAGAATTAGATCAGCTGATCTGATAGCCTGAAGAGCGCATTTCATTAGGCTCATTTACTGTATAAGACTGTGAGCGTAGGAGAATAAATAGACTTTTAACCGTGAGGTCTTTGGGTTCTCCGGTTTAAAAAAGCCTCTTTTTCTCTTTTATCAGTGTGCAGTGTCGACACCTGGCCTGTTGGCTTTAATGTCAGATGAAAGGAAATGTATCATACCTGTCAAGTCACAGGAAGAACAAGGGAACTCCTTTTAGAAAAATTCAAACCAGAACCTAGTGTGCCTGTGTTGTGGTTTCTTGCTGCAAGGCAACAGTTTGTTTCTTTGTTTATTTTTTTGAATATGTGCAAAAAAAAATACCAACAACAAGAAGCACAAGTTCAGATCTTTTGTTTTACATATTTAAGGAAGTGCAAAGTTATCAATATTCCCGCTCCAAATCCATCCACATAATCATGCATTTATTACACGTACAACCCATAATATCACTGAACCCTTTTTTTAGTAGTTAACCCATGACTACAGTATCTGTTTGACTTTAATTACAGTGGATGAACAATCGTTATTTCTTTCGATTTCACAAAAAAAAAAAAACTAGCATGTGATTGTTTGAACAGTTTTGTCTGCCAACTGTGAAACCCGCAGGAGAGACGATCAAAGAGTGTTAAATTAATGCTAAATATTTAACCGGCTCAGCAGTTACAAAGAGGGCAGCGACCTAACACGGCAGAGAGGAAATTACAGCTCACCTGTTGACGTGCAAGCAAATTCACACCTGACTGGAAAAAAGTAGATTTAACTCAATCTTTGAGGAAATACAGAACATTTTCACTCCTAAAATCTATGATCTCTGGAGAGTTTATATTTAACTTTTTATTTCATTCACTGTCTTACATTCTAACAGTCATACTAAACCTTTTCTTGCATATTGTATACTATATGGTATAGTAGTATTTTAACACAGTTTTCTGCCTTATGACTATTTAATAAACCACGGAATAATTTCATCTGATTGTATTTTGTTTTTAAGTACATCAAATGCTGATTGGCTGCCTTCCTTGAGATCAAAGTGAAATAGTAAAAACTGTCAGTTGCTGGTTTTTATTTACACACATGCAGGTAGATACAGCCTGAAGGTATATTTGTACAAAGTACACAGGTGAGCACTTGTACAAATCCTCCAAAAAGCACCTGCTTCATGACCTCTATCTCTGTCTCTCTGAATGAAAAAAATAAAAAAGGTCATTTTCTGATTCAGTCAATAAATGTGTATCTAACAGTCCAGTCTGTTCTCAAAATCTAACATCTGCATAATCATCAGCAAGCAACTTCACACAGCCCCTGCTGGACAACATAGATAACTGCACCCTCAAAAAAAAAAAAAAGATTCTTCCTCAGTTAAAACGGCTCATAAAGACAAATGAAACTTAAAGCTGCAGGTTTCATGGTTTCATGTCTTATTTTCTGTCAGTGACTCATAGACAATTCTGACTGTTGTTTGAAACCACAGGAAGGATGTGGACATGTACTTTGCTGCTCATCTTAGATTTATGTAGCAATGCTCCAGCCTCGCTCCGCGTTCGCACTTCGGATGGGGATGATGAGGGTGGAGGAGGGTGAGGGTGGGACAAGAGGCGTAGGGAGGTGTTGATAATGTGGGTCAAGGCGGTTCATCAGATGGAGGCAGCGCAGAGAGACTCCAGATGTAAACACAACCAAATCTCTCATGTTCCTCTCTAATTAATCTCATTTGTGAAGCAACAAAGGTCAGATAAGCCAGTCACTACTGCCACTAATAACAGCAGAGGAGGAGTAAACAAATACAGGCCGCGGGCCAGATGCATGTTCCAAACGCTTGCGGCGTTTCCCACGGCGGCGTCTCGGATGTTTGGAAAACAGAGCGCAACTCCGAGCTGGCGAAGACGCCAGCTGACGATGCGACTCACTTCCATCGCTTTACGAGAGTTTTCCTGGATTCCCTCGGCTGGGATAATTCTCAGCATCGCCCCATGCCTCGGAAGCGAAAGATATCTTTACCTCTCCATGAACTCATGGCCACTTGGTTACTCAGATTAGCACCTGTTCTTCAACTTTGCGTGCCGGCTAAGCTAAATGAGTATTCAGGTACATGCCAAAGAGAGAGACAGAGACAGAGAGAGGGAGTAAGCATGTGTGTGAGAAGGAAGGAGCCAACAGGATGCCAGTTGTTGGGTGTCATGCCAAACCAAGGCACCGGATGGTGGAGATTAAGCGTACTCTGGAGATCACCGGGGCAAGGGGGCAAAACTTTTAGTACAGATGAAGCTTACAAATCCCCAAACAGACTTCTCAGAAACAATGATGGGAACTTTGTTTCACCCCATCGAGGCAGACACAATAAGCGTTGAACTTTGCGGGACCTTGACTTTTCCTCCCCATTCGCCTTTTTATCCTCCTTACTCCGTGTCACCACATGTAGACACAGTGGAGTTTCACCGAGGTTTCTGAAAGCTACGGCTTCAAAATCACTCAAATTTTTTCAGTCACACCATTCCTACAGTTTTGAAGCGTCAGAAAGCTTCGCTGAGATCAGAGTTTTCAGAGCTCACCCTCAACCATCAATCACTGTACTGGTCAACTGGCTACAAGTAAAACTACTGATCCCATGTGTGTGGAGTTGGTGGAGGACCTAGGAGGTAGGCGAGACACTTTTCAGGTGATTAATTAACTTAGCAAGCTGAAACACAGAGGAAAACTCCAGAAAACACGAGAACAAACAAGAGAATCCATTGAAGAGAAGTTGAAAACAGAGTGCTGAATCTTGCCTCTGAGTACATTTACCTCAATGAACTGAAAATACACACGCACGGAAACTCTGGAGTCAGAGTAACTAAAAACGGAATCTAAAAGTTTATTTCAACTATATTTTCTTTATACTTGCAGAGAATATCAGATTTGTTGTTTTGGGAATTTTTCTTGCCTTGTAAAATGCAGTCAAGTTGTGAGAACTACTTGACCGTATGCTGATTCACTCTTGCTAAGGAAACAGTTTCAACAATGACACCTGATGAGTTCTTTTTGTAGAGAAAAGCTATTACATCACTACTATGTTGCTGTTTATAGTTTTAAATCTCTGCGTTAATACCCTGATGCTGTGCTGTTTTTACTCAAGGTTATCATGTTGTGAGAATCTCATACAAATCGTGAAAGTTTCTCTCTGGGAATATTAAGAGGCGAATGTCACACGCTGCTGTTATTTCACTTGAAAGAAAAAAAAAGAATCTAATTTTCATCATCTGCGCCTGCAGCGTTTCCATTAATAAAGCAACATTCAAGGCCAGAGGCAACTGAATACGGTCTTCAGGGACACATGAATATTTGAAGTTCATGGCGGAGCAACATGAGGAGCAGGAGGAGGAGCAAGACGGCGCGTGGATCAGAAAACAAGACTCCAAATCAGCCCCCTTTCCATTTACATGTAACAGAAGTAAACAAAGGCGCAGCTGTGATTTAAGCCAGAAAAACAGATTTTTTCTCTCATATTTATGAACCGTCTTGAACTCATGACTCATCCTTAGCAGCTTGGTAAAATGTTTATGCTGTGGAGTCTCTCACAAGCATTCCAGAAGAAGGGCGCTAAGAGAGATGGGAAAAAGATGCCCTGACAGAATATTCTCCATTAAAACAAACAACTTCAAATTAACTATTTTCATCAGCCGAAACACTCCACACCGTCTTCTGTGCTCGCACAGTAAGGGGGAATGGGGGAACCAAAAGTTCTGAGCACCACAACACAAACTTTTGAGGCACTCTTTACCTTGGAAGAAGCTTTTGACGCGCAGGTAGGAGACGGCGAGGCGCAGCACGGACAACTTGTCCAGTTTGGAGATGACGTCCGGAGGGAACGGCAACAGGCTGGCCAGGCGGTCCAGCTCGGCGTTGAGCCTGTCCCTGTGCCGCTTGGACGGGTTGCTTTTCTCGTTGGCAGAGGACGGCTTCCTGTCGACGACAAGGCGGACGGGAATAAACGTCGAGACGTGAAAGTTTGGGATCAGGCGGGTGTAAAAGACAGAAGCATTTCCTTCGGTGAACTTCTGAAGCTAAACTTAGACTTGAGAAAACAAGCCGACAAAAATGACGCATTTGGTGAACTTTACTTAAAACAGTTTTTTATCTATTTAAATGTATACCTTATGTCAGGTTTTTAACATCACAGGAAAAAAAAATACACCTGACAGCAAGTCTATCAGCTTGGACCCTGAAGCAGAAATGACTACTAACTTTGTCAATTTTTCAGCAAAACTTTTTTTCAGCAAAGTTACTTTTAGGAAATAATCTGCGTTAAATGCAAACCCAGTCTTCATAACCTCATAACTCTCTTAGCATAAAAACAGGTTTATTTTTAATGACTCTTGCAGGGCAAGCACCGCAGAGTCAAGACTTGATAAAACCACACTGCGCACAAGGAAGTCTTTCCTCTCTGCCTTAAATACACCATAAAACCACATTTATTTGTCTCTTTTGACAATAGGCTTGGGGTGGGGGGAAAATGACTAAGAAACAGGAATCTTGCACGATAAAACCCGTTCTTCCAAGTGTTTTCCGACAGTAAAGTTAGTGTGGGAAGACTTTGTGATTTTTCCCGGTATTATCTTGAACAATTGCCGTTGGT
Source organism: Poecilia formosa (assembly GCF_000485575.1). Taxonomy (NCBI): domain Eukaryota; kingdom Metazoa; phylum Chordata; class Actinopteri; order Cyprinodontiformes; family Poeciliidae; genus Poecilia; species Poecilia formosa. The sequence continues at coordinate 252,827 of NW_006800047.1, read as the reverse complement.
TTGACTGGAGCATGGAGGTGCAAATTAAGATTTTTGCTGTTGTTTTATTTTTCACTTTACCAAAATGAAAACAAAAAACAAAGGCAACCACAAAAACAGCAGAATACCATTGTGCTCGTTTCATTTTAGGAGCTGAAAATGTCCATGCAGAGAAGTGGTTTTGATGTGGCAAAGATTTCCTCTCAGATCAGCAGCAAAAGGCAGGGCCGACCATGAAAACTTTATAAATGCCACAGGCCATTTTTGGGGGGGAGTAGGAGGGAGGGGAAAAAAATTACCACTTCCCTCTTTATTAACTTATATAACAGTTATCACTATTCATTACATCCCTTAGGATCAAATACGAGAAGTCTGCATCACATAAAGTGACGAGAAGTCACTAAAATAAAAATAAAGAAGCAAAAACCTAATTTATCAACTGTTCAGCCTCATTATCTTAAAACCATGAACTTAGACTAAAATACTTGTAAAATCTACTCTACGGTGAAGACTTAATTCATAAATATGCAACAAAAACTCCAAAAGCAATTGTGCTTAAAGTTTCTTTTTTGTTGTTCTCAAGAGTAAGCCTGAAAAATATATAAATAATTATAATAATAATAATATACGCGCACTCGCGAGCACTTATCTAATACATGCACAAGATCAAGCATGGCTCCTTAACTGTTTCTGGACGGGCTTCCTCCTCTTTCTGCCCGCGTACATGCAGTCTCCAGGTGGGATCATGATCTTGCGCTCCTTGGAGGTAACAGGTGCGCTGCGGATAAGACACGGCAAGTTAGAGCTGCTTTACGAAGCGGCTGGAGGAAGACACTTCCAGGGCACGTGCAGGATGACAGCTTCAAAAGCAGCATGTTGTTGACCATTACTACGTTTCCAAAGGTCAAGCTTTGACCCCCCCCTCCAGATCAAATGTGTAGAAAATGAGTGCATCCCTTCCGTCCCCCCCATATTAAGTTAAGATGAGCTGGAGAAGTTGTCAAACGTAAATGCTTAAATTATCTTGTGTTAATCATAACTTATTGATGATGTTGTTAAAAGGGCGGTGCAAATTCAAAAACAGCATTTAAAAAAATGATCACGAAACTTAAAACAAAACAAAACAAAACAAAACTAATAAAAAAAAATCTGAGAATAACACACTAACCCAGAATCTCCGTGGATTAAATCCAGAATCGAGTTGGCTCCAGAATCACATCCACTTTAAAATGTTCCAAAGAGATGCGCCTGGCGGAGGTGCACCGGCTCCGGGAAGCGATAGATCCAGCGGGAAGACAAAACACAACGCGGCCGGGGTCCCTGCACGAGCTCCGCGCTGATGTTTTCATCAGCGTCGCTCTGCTCGGAGGCAGATGTTGACTGATTCTTTATACCCAATTGAGTCGCCTTGACTTCCTCGCGTTTCAGGTGGCGGATTCCTCTGAATGACATGTCGAGCTCTTCGCACGCAACTCGCTGCCTCGCAAAAACCGGCGCGAGCGCACACACCACCACACGAGCTCACACACACACACAGAACAGGAGCTTATGCTGCTTTCAAATGCTGTGCGTAACGTGGGAATTGGTCGTTTTATTGTGGTTTGAAGATTATCGAGACTGTGGTTCCCACACTGAGCATCCAGCTTACGAGGGGGAGTTGGGGTCGGTGTGTGGGGGGTTAGGGGGGGTCTTATGAAGTCTGTGGCTCCCATCT
>NW_006800047.1:238251-250520 GCF_000485575.1 Poecilia formosa | reverse complement strand
GAACTTACTTTAATGCATGTTGTACTTTCAAACAGTGGAGAAAAAAAATAATTCCTTTGATTTCCATATTACAACTATCCAGAATTTTTACTTTGAATTTTGCTTTCTTTGAAGCAAGCAAAAGCTTTTCTTCAACCACCAACTTTCTCTCGTAACTTAATATAGAATGTTAAAGCGTATGGGAAATTTTAACGCTACTGTAGCAAATTTTATCAAAGCTGTGCATACCTTGTTGCTAGATGCATGCCAATTAGAAATACAAATAAACCAATTTTTGTTTGTTTCTTTTCCTGTAAATATCACCAAGTTTAACATGCAAAGCAGACATTTTGGATTTTGAGGTCAGGATTGGGAATTTTCCTCTTTTAAGCTGAAACATTTGAATAAAAATTAAATGCATAATTATACTTTGTTTATTATTATTATTATTATTATTATTATTATAAATATTATTATTATTATTATTATTATTATTATTTTCAGTGGCAAGTATAACGTACTGTCCCACTGTAATTTTTGTTTTAAATGTCTTTCAAGATGCTTGTGCTTACATAAGTAATTTACAAGGGCGGTTCTTGCTATAAAAGTTTGATAACTATTGCATTTGTTTGTTTGTTTGTTTTTTTTTGTTTGTTTTTTTGTTAATCGTTTTCATAAGAAAAAGGGGAAAAAAACTGGATGTGTTGAACTGGATTCCAATCCCTACCATGTTTTATTTCGAAAGAAAAACTCGGCTAAATTTCTGCATTATGTTTGTGTGAATACCCGTTTAGTATTTGTGGTGATACATCAGTTTTTATCTTTTCGAGGAGCACGTGAAAGCAGCATATGCTTAAAATGGCTCGCGCGAACTGCCGCGTGCGCATACACAGACACACACACACAACGAGAGGGGCGGGACCTCGCGCTCACTACAGCGGCTGTCGCCACTTTCAAACTGGACAGTCGAGACTGCCGACGCGAAACTCCGGTGGAGAACCGGAGACTCGTGTCTGGGAAACAGCGGCTTCACATCCAGGCACGAGCCTTTTTTCTTTTTTTTTCTAATGGACTAACGGGGAAGTCTTTGAACCAACTTAGATGTAGTTTCCAGCAACCGGATGGTTCAGCGGGAAAAGCGTGACAGTTGCGTCAAACGTGAAAGAAATCCTTTTGTTTACCCTGGAATCCTCTTCAAAACAAACACATAGTGCCTCTGTAAAGTCGCGAGATTAAAGTTTGGCGCCTGCGTGGGTTGTTTACATGAAAGTATCATCAGGAGTGACTTGGGACTTACGAAACTGCACTGGGTGTACCTATTTTTACATTTATCACTGGAAGAGCTGCGGTTATTTTCAGTCACCTGACTCGGATGCCCCATTTCTGTTTCTGTAGCCTACTATTTAAATCTAATAATTTGGTTAAGATACTCTCCCAAAACACCAGCCTCAACTTCCAAGGGTGGAGGCTCTGACGTCACAGGGGCTCCGGAGAGAGCCACTCCTTTTGTCGCCACACAGAAACAAACATCCACCAAAAGAAGCTCGTTCTGCACAAGAAACAAACAAAAATAACTACACTGCATTACAACTACATTACAAAAGAAAACACTAATACGACCCTAATAGATACAATTTAAAACATCCATAATCGATATAGAAACAGTCAGTTTATATAATGTGATTTACATGCTTGTTTTTAATGCCTAGAAAGAATCTGAAAATTATTTGTTTGTGGCTTTATAAGTAGAGTAAAAGTCTTAAAATCTTTCTTACAGTGCCTACATGGCACATACCACAAGGGGGCGTCCATTTTCTTTGACAAAACATTTAAACAAAGAGAAGAAAACGTACCGCGTTCAACTTGGAGAACATATCCGAATGTGGCCATACGCACTGTAAAGTTTTTCCTTTTGTGGTTGATAACGAACTTTTGGAAAGGAAAAAAAACGACTTTTGAAAAAACCGCTAGCGTTAAAATTTTCTTGTTAGCACGAAGTATTTGTTTCCATGTGGTAATATGTTGTGTTTGCTCCGTGGAAATTATAAACATGATTCTTTAAGTGAATAGGCAAAATAGATTTTAAAAGATTAAAAAAAAAATAAAACAAAGAGGCTTTCAAAAATCCTATCTCAAGAGATTAAATTGTCTCGATAACAAAATTGTCCTGTTGTCATGAGATAACCTCGGCTCTCTTATGACAAAATGCTAATTTCTAATGAAGGGGAAGCCACAAAAGACCTGAAAATATAATAACATTAATTCATAAGTTGGCTCATGTTGTCCCCTGCTTGCGCTCTCTTGGGTGAAAAGACATTTTACTCTAGATAAGGTAAAAAAAATAAAATATAATAAAAAAAAAGATATTTTTTACAACTGAGCTGTAGCTGCTACATTACAAAACAAATTTTATTTGCTCTATTTTCTACTACCAATATTGTGAAAAAGTAATTTATTTTTCTTTTCTGTTTAGCTTTAATTTGGACTCATGTATAATTAAAATAATGTTAACGTAACTGAATAAAATCAGCCGATTGAAACTCTTGGTATTGTCAGTGAGAGACGTGCAACCAAAGATGTAAACGCCATCTTTCCAGCCTTAAGGTTAGAATTTATGAATATCTTCTCTACCGCCCACAAGTATAACGCACAATGGCACAAAGCTAATGTGAAGTGGCCCTTTCAAATCCACAGGGATATGCATAACAGGCCTTTTGTTGGTCATCTTTAAAGGTGTTGACGTACGCCCTCTTCTTTATGCCTTTTATCTTCTCTTGACTCGAGTTTCTATAACGGCCCCTTAGATGAGGAAGAGAGGAAAAGAAAAAAGATTCAGACGGGAATGGTTTGAATAATTTTTGATACCTGTCAGGCATATAGGAAGGTATAGAGGGATGTAATGCGGCTCAAGAAGTTTGACGTCAGCCGTTTTTATTAGCTCTAAAAATGTTTGCGTTGTGATTGTTTTGCTGAAACTTTGATCTGCAGGCTAATAAAGCCTGCTGACAGCATGTAGCTGTCACTGCCCATTTCGACAGCAATAAAGTTGAGTAAAATAGCTATAATCACCTCTGGTCCTTATTAATAATGCATGTAGTATGGGGGAGAGGAGAGGAGAAAAAATAATGGTGGTGAAGTTACTATGAGAGCAACCAAATCCATGTGTTCCCAGTCTACTCTTCTGACAGGCCTGACATTGTAATCATTAGCATGAAGCAGTCAGGTTGCGCTAGTGACAGCGCACGTGGCACTTTACCAGGGGAGATGTTTTATTTGTTGTGACAGGTGAAGCTGTGGATCCATAGAGGCCTTGTTAAGACTGTCAGTTGCTGCCATTAAAGCTACAGGGAGCTTTGGTATCGTTGCAAATCCACAGCCAACATTATCCAAGCTGCCTTCCAGATTAGCCCGGGCTTAAACTTCCGATAACCCTACCGGGGCTGACCTTTGCACGCAACCCTGAATGCGTCTCCATACAGCGTGCCTTTTTTTTGTGTGGTTGAACACGCGCTTAGGAACAAGGAGCTCGGAGACGAACCGGGGTGGACCTGCTGAAAGCCCCCGCTTGCCAAATGCAATAGTGTGGCTTTCATTGATTAAGACGTTTCCATTAGTGTCGCAGTGGGATTCCGTGGAGACATGCGGGGGGCCGTGACACGACCGGTCTGATCGTAATGGACGTTCATAATTGATGGGAGGGTCAGGATCGGAAAGTAGTCACACACATACACACACACACGCACACACACATGCACCCGCTGATCCCCTGTCACTGTCATTTAGAGCAAACTCTTTCTTATTAAGGGCCACATGACTGCTCAAATGGAAGTAAAGCTATCTGCAAAACAAAGGACACAATGCGCAGTGTGTTCCGTTTGAAATGGCTCAAGCTCAGTCAGATTGGATGGAGAGTATGTGTCGACATCAATTTTCACTATCTTGCCGCAGATTCCCAATTGGATTTGCATCTTAGGACTTTGACTGGGCCATTCTAATGCATCAACTTGCTTTGGTCTAATCTAGTGATGTCTGAACGTTTTGCCATATGGGTCAAAATCTTCAACTGAAAAGTACTTTGGGGGCCAAAAAAGAAAGTTTGTATGTTCTTAATTATAAACCAAAAACATGTTTAGATATTTTTTTTACCTGCTCAACAATGAATATAGAACTTCTTCCACATATTTGCTGTTTACCTTATAGGGACAATATTATATATTTTCCAGGTATGTAGTGGCATTATATGTACAATCAAGTAATTTTGTTACCTATATACATATTGTATATGATGTAAAAGAAATTTGACTTTGTAATTTAACGCCTTAAAATTGGGACACTCTCTTTCTGAAACTCCACCTTCAGGCAGTCAATATATTATTCCTCTATGAACTATTTAACAATGTTCTCCATACTGAGCTCAGCAGGTATGTCTTTTACATTAAAATTAAAGCACCTTTAAAAATTTTAATTTGAAAAACTTCTCAATCAAAAAATGTTTTGAGATTAAAATACAATCATAAATCAATTTATGATTGTATTTTAATCTTAGGTGTAAGGTGTATGCAAGTGTTCAACCAACAATAATGCAGCTTATTTATTCAGATTTTATTTTTTTCAATATATTTTTTTCCAATTGTATTTTTTCAGATTTCATTCTTTGAAACTTGGACTTTTCTTGAGATAATATTGGAACAAATTTCTCACCGTACACCGAACACCTGGACTTACACTGACATTAAATGACGCACAATATGTGATATGTGAACACATTCACTAATTAGGTGACTTCTGGCAATTATTAGACCTGGACTCAGAACATCCACGACACACTTCCAACATTCATATTAGTGAAACATTTCAAAAACCATGTTTTGTTTCCTTCCTCTTCGTAATTATGCAATAGTTTTGTGTTAGTCTATGAAGAAGTTTGCGGTTGTAACGCGACAAAATACGAAAAAGTTGCAAACTTTTGCAAGACCGAGTGTAAAATAAACCACAGGAAAGTGATTGAGTCACATGCAGAAGTTGTTGAAAACTCATCATTGGGCAGGAAGTATAGAAGAGCTGGATTTGGTGTGGAAGTGGAGCCACTTTATGAGCCCTGACATGCAGAACATTGTTCAGCCAAAGAAAAAAAAAAGAACAGGACTGAAATTATTTTATAAGATGTGGAGCATGTTCTGACTTTTATGGGGCATGTTTTTAATATTAAGGTTTGAGCTGTTTGCTCTAATTTGGTTTAGTTGTAAAGTTGCCGAGCAGTCCCACTCCCCGAACGTCAAGTGTTTAATACCACATCTTTATCAGGCTGACATTTGTTTGGGGACAATAAGCCGATCTTCTTTTATCTCATGGGACTGCAAATCTCAAATCCGGAACAGCATTTGAATGTGCTACAAACTAGCAACTCACAAAGAAAAAATATCCTGATTCATAACAATGATCACTTTTCAATAAAACTGCAAAAACTATTCTATTATGAGAATATCCTGTCAACACTCAGCATGAAAGGTGCTAATCATTTTCAAACCCATGCTTTGGTTTCCTTTTTTTTTCTTTCATTGATTCTATTACGATTTGCATCAACTGCTTTAGGGGGGAAAAAAAAGGTACATTTTGGGATTTCGGAGATAATCTTTTGTTGACGTTTGGATTTTAGGTTTTTCAAAGGTCGTTCGATGGTCAGATTGAAGAGGTCAAACAGAGATTGTCTCTCTTTTTCCTGTGTCCCTCGATCATTCTGTAATCTGCTTGGGCTCTTTGACTTTACACAAGAATCAGGGGCAGCAGGGCTTACACGGCTGCGTGACACCCGGAGTTTCAGAAAGCGTATGAGTCATATTTGTTTGATGGAGTAATGATGATGGATGGCAAGCGTGGAAGCAGGCAGCAGCTAAATGTCGGGACGCTGTTGGCACGGGCAAACCAAAAATCGGTTGCAAAGGCCGAGAGATTTTATTTACAACTGTTTATAACCCACGAATCCTAGGATTAGTAAAGAGAGAGGAAAACAGGAGAATCTGAATGAGAGCTAATTTATTCACTGATAAATACAAAACTGATTATGACTTTATTTTTGGCAAACCATTTCTGTTTTGGGTCACTGTCCTGCTCAGTGATTTTCTAAAAATATAAAACGTTCTAACAGTTCGAAGACTTCACAATGCCATCCTGTGACAGGGTTTCTCACGGTTTTTGGAAGTGAAACGGGCCCACATCATCCCATATCCTCCTCCATACTTAACAGATGATACACCAAAAACGGGTTTGTGTCTAGAAAGCTCGATCTTTGTCTCTTCTGCTACTGAAACTCAGAGCTCTCACGACGGTCCTCTCTCTAGCACTTCTCTAATCCTCCTCGCCCTACATGGTGAAAAGATAAACTTTGCTCCTCGTCCAAACGTGTCTGTGGCAGTTTCAGCGATTGTAAACTTTGTATATTTATTGCTTTGACCATTAATATGGGCAGGGTTTGGTTGGTTGTTATTTCTTGTAGCCATTTACTAACTTCTAACTAACAGCGTGCATCTGCCTTACTTTATTGGCATCTTTTTCATTTTGATGAAATGTGGTATCATATTAATATCAAAGACAAACAAGAGGCAAAAAATTACGGAATAAACGAGCGTCGTTCAGTGTGTAAATCAGCTTAAAATTATAAAGTGGAGAGACACAAAAAAATCTTCTGTTGCATTTGTTTAAAATGGATTGTTAGATGTATCGGTAAGTAATTTTGTAATAAAATAAAATAAATTACAAAAATTCTTAGCTAATAAACGTGTTAAAACTTGTGGTTGAAATTTTCAAAATAAAATCCAAGTAAAATCAGTGACCTCATGCTACTTTGGTAACAAAAAAATACATACTATTGCTTTTTGCACGTCTTTATCAGAGGTGGCAATAAGTATGGAGAAGAATAACAATAAAAACGGTCTATAAATACATGGTGATCCTGCTGAGAATCACTGCTTGTCACTAGAGAACAGGATTAACCCAGACACAAGGGAAGTAAAGTCATTGCCTGAGGTTATCCACATTTTAAAACAGTTGTCTGTTGTACAGCCAGAGGCTGTGGTAAATTATTTATTGCATATGTTGGATTTATTTGGAAACCTCCCAAAAAACATTCGTAGGGATCAAACATAAGCAAAAAGGGACACCAATGATGAAGTACTCTGTGTTCTTCCACATATGGGGTTATCCAGGGATACTGCTCGGCCCACTACTTTTTTAGTGTTTTCATTTCTTTCTTTATTCTTTTGTTTTTGTGAAGTTGCAGTAAACCCCAGAACTGAATTTCAACACATCACTTTAATTCAATTCAGTTTCTTTATAGTGGCTTGCAAAAGTATTCATACCCCTTGACCGCTGCCATATTTTGTCACATAACAACCACAAACACAAATGTATTTAATTGGAATTTAACGTCAATTTAACCAACACAAATTAGTATACAACTGTGAAGTGGAAAGAAAATTATACAGGACTCAAAAAAAAATTTTTATAAGTAAAAAAGTGAAAAGTGTGATGTGCAAAAGTATCCAGCCCCCTTTTCTCTAAGTGCCACCAGTTGCCTACAGAAGATGCCTGATGACACTGAAACTCAAAAGTTTGAAAGCGCACCTTTTTCACTGTTTCAAATATTTCGACTGTTTGATCCGCCTTGCCACATACGTATGCTTTTCTGTTCTGAAATGTGACTTTTAAGTTCTCGTGGGAAACCCAATTCCGAAATCTAATTTCATGCCTAATCTCGTCCCTTCATGCCTTCCACACCCTCAGCCTCTGCTCGGATCGCCTGTGGAAAACCAGCTGCGGCGTCAGGAAGGGTTTTCTGCCTTATTTGGTTTGAGACGGACTGTTGGGAATGCCAGGAAATTGTATAATAAGGTTTTAAACACAGAAGTCATAATTTTAACTATAAAATATCTATATTTTAAAATGTCTGAGTGTAATCGGATTGCATTCAGACATATTTCTTAAAATCATTAGTAAGTAAAGTAGCATGATGTAACCACTTCAGTCTCCTTTGGTAGACATGTTGGGATTTTGTGTAAAAAAAACCAAACAACAATAACAACAACAAGAGTTCACTTTTATTATTCACCATAAACAATTTCTAACCATCTTTAACCAGTCACAGTGTTAAGTTTACTTTCAGAATGCAATCATGATTCATGAATGGTGTTCCCAACCACAGCACAACTACTGTACTGACAGCTACAAACAATATTATTTAATGTTATTCAGCGTAATCAAAAGCATATGTGCATGAAAACAATTATGAGGAAATTGAATGAGTCACTCCATTTGCTTCCCACATGCCGCAGCCATGTTAATATCTTCCAAATGTAGCTCTCTCGCTCCTGCAAATTCCTCCCCGCGAATGTACATCTGAGCTCCGGCTCTGTCGCGGCAACGGGAGAGGGAAGCCTTCCTGCGCTGCAGCCATGTTTTTCATTAAACTCTACAAGATCTCTGTCGCCTGCCTGTCGGCTTCGTCTACATCCAGGTCATCAAAAAACGGGTTTAAAGGGGCCAGTCTGTTGCAGATTTTAGTCAGGTCGGGGATTGATGGTGGGTGTTGAGGCTTGTCAGAGAATGTAGATGAAGAGGGTCTAAACCAAAATTTGTTCATAAAACAAAAATGGTCTAAATGAGAACCGTTATATGCGTAATTTGTATGGTAATGAGCACACAGGCCCACTTCACGGTGGGGTTTTCCATTCGAACACAATCCCAAGGCCAAAATACAATGTATTGTGTTTTCTGATTCCTCTTTCAAGTTGGAGCTTTATCTATATGAGACAAAAATAGCGTTCTTGTAATATCCAGCACTCAAAAGCCTTTTGTGTTCAGAAATTGAGAATTACAAGAAAAGTCAACAAAACATTTGTGACTGAGAGGAAAAAAATTACTTTACACCTCCTTTGAAATCACAAACCTTCTCCGTCAACCTCAAAAGTTTTCTAAAATGTGCAAATTCTTCGTATAGCCAATAATCAATTGTGACTCATGAAATCTACGTCTGCAAACTCTGTCTAAGCTATTGAGTGTTTTTATCGTCTCCTTCTTGCTGTTTCATTATTTCACTGCTGGCTTTATCTACAACATTTAAAACTGCAGTATGTAACCTTTATAAACAATGTTTTGCTTTTATATATTTGTCAAAACTGTCACCAAACCATGAAAGTGTAATATGAGACGGATAAACTGAAAATACATAAATAAATTAATCTAGCTAGGAGCTCAATTTTTTTTCAGAATACTAACCCAGCTGGGGGCAACTGCTTTGAGTAGTTAGCATGCTAACCCAACTGGGGGGCAACTGCTTTGACTAGTTAGCATGCTAACCGAGCTGGGGGCAACTGCCTTGGCTAGCTAGAACGCTAACATATGGCCACCAATGACAACGGAAAACAGTTTTCCCTTTACTGCTAAGTTGTTTCGCCATATAGAACTCTAAGGTTCTATACAAGTCTCTTTTTTTCCATTTCTTTTTTTATTTGCTGAGGATCCGATTTTAGAGGAAAATACTTCCTCAAGGCAGAGCCGCTTCTAGTAGCCTTGTAGTGAGACAAATTTCAGTCTAATCCACTTTCAAGCACTGTAGTAGTTTCATAGTCATGACATTTTTTGTGCGTGTCAAACGACCCGTTAAATGCCTTACTAGATGTGGTGATAAATAGTCCAACAGGCCCAATTAATTTTACTGAAAAGATTTGGGAGATTTGGGACATATGAATGTTTCCTACAAAGCACAGCCTGCAGGCTGGTTCTGGAGCTTTAAAAGTAGCTACTCCAAACCTTGTTAAAAACGAAAAAGAACGAGAGAGAGAGTAAAAGTTGGCTGGGTATGTTCATTTAACATGAAACGTTTTAAGATGTAGTTGTACAAATAGTACCAAATATATCCTTAAAGGAAAAATTACGATAAAGCTTTTCCAGACAGCCATATTAAACCCTCCAAATATGTTTTACAACAGGTGACGACATTCAAGCTCGCAATTTTTTGGGAATTTCTTTATAATGAACGACGGCTGCGAGGAAAATGATGCAAATAAAACATGTGAGGGTGGAAACTCTGGAGGATTTAAAATCAACTCCCTCCTAATCAATGTTGGCACAAATCAAGTCGTGTTTTTGTACTGGGATATCCTTGTTTTATTGATACAGTGGAGTTCGAGGAGGAGGAGATCTGGCAACAAAAAATAAATAAAGGAACTTTACAGGACTAAATGTAAATGTATTTTACTTATTTTTATTTTATTTTTATTTTATTTTATTTTACTATTGCTGAAGTCTTCAACTTTAGTCAAAAAGTTGAAGACCGAATATATAAGTTCAGGAGAGCTGAACGTTTCATGTAGCGGTAAGAGTTTACTGCCCCCTTCTGGACGATAGGAGGATTTTCTCCTCCGTGTTTGTGGCAGCTTTCCTTCAGCCCTGACACATAGATTTAATTATTTCCCGCGGTCAGAGAATTTAACTGTAAAACCTAAGAGTAATTCAGATTCCTCAGATTCTTTTGATCAAATTCACCAAATTTCAAGTAAAGATTGTCTTCTCTCTGGCCAATCTACTCTGAAGGTCCTATCATCTGTAAGGTTCTCCAGCCTTAAACCACTCAGACTATGAACACAACAGAGACACAATCAGATGACTGATTATCTTTCCTACTTACGGAAAGTTTCTTTTTATATAATAGGTTTGTGGTGTCTTTCTATACTAAAGAAAATTATATAAAACGTCAGATATTTCACAACGAGATATTAACATTCATGGAAAAACCTTATATTAAAGCAGAAAGTTCATGCAGTGTTCAATTATACCGCATGAACTGATCAGTCGATTATTGCAAGGGAACGCAAAAGAAAAAAAATTCCCCATATCCCCTGGAGGGCTCCGTACTTTTTCACTTCTAGAAAAGCAAAAGAAAATTTCGTGTTATAAGAGAAACAATCTGCCAATGGAACAATTTTTTTCTTTTTAAGATTAAACAATTGTTGACTTACAACGAGCTCTTACATCTTGCTGAAAAGTTACTTGTGAGTCAGTTTTGTCTTATTCAAGTCAAGTGTAGTAAAATATTTGCACTAGAAATTGGACAAAAATAAAACTTTGTAAGGTTTTGTGTNTTTGATCAAATTCACCAAATTTCAAGTAAAGATTGTCTTCTCTCTGGCCAATCTACTCTGAAGGTCCTATCATCTGTAAGGTTCTCCAGCCTTAAGAGCTGTTTTGTCCACTAAGATGTTAAATAATAAAAAAGTGTAATGCCTAGGTGGGACCCATATGGGGGAAAGGAGGGCTGATATATGGGTCCCATATGGGACCCATATATCAGCCCATGTATATGGGCTGATATATTAGTGCCCATGTAGGGCCACAGCCCACATGGGCCCTAAATGGACAAACCCATATGGGACCCATATGGTATACCCTCCTTTTCCCCACATGGGGCCCACCTAGGCATGCTGGCAGGGAAATCATTGTTCTCAGTTAGTAAAGCTGAGTTGTCCTTCCTTGTTCTTTTTTTTTTCTCCACAAGTACTCCTTCAGTGTTTTCTGAAATTGGACTGAAACCTTTAACCTACAAACTCAAAACTAACAACTAACTTAAAGCAACATATGGGAGTTTGTTTTAAGTCAACAATTGTTGAATATCAATCAAATTTTCAGATGCATACTTTTTTACGGAGCCCTCCAGGAGACAAGGGGAATTTTTTTTCTTTTGCGTTCCCTCGCAACAATCTACTGATCAGTTCATGGGGCATAATTGATACTGTAAGCCTTTCTTACGGTGGCCGCCGTACTTTCTGCTTTAATACAAGCTTATAAGGTTTTTCCATGGACTATTGAGTTATTATCTCGGGGTAATAAGTCATCTGATTGTGTCTCTGTTGTGTTCGTGTCTGAATGGTTTAAAGGGCAACTTTCAGTGCCGTTCCATCTGAGCCTGAACAGACACAAACATGCAGTAAATAAATCGATTTTCAATCAGTTTTTTCTTTTTTGCACCAAAGCGTTAATAATAATAAACACGTTTTGTTATTATAAAATAATATAATAATAATGGTGGTAGAGGGCCGCACTGGGTTAACTCGGGGAATCTCATCTGTCCGTGTATCAATCAACTCCTAACCTCTTCTTTGTGCTATTACAATTATCGATTTATTTAATTTTGATTATCATGGTCCAAACTTTGCGAGGACTGACCACCTGATCACCCGCTTCCTCATACACACAGAGCCAGCAGCCAGTCACCTTCCCATTCATACTTGATGACAGCC
>NW_006800047.1:196998-238241 GCF_000485575.1 Poecilia formosa | reverse complement strand
AGATGCATGCCAATTAGAAATACAAATAAACCAATTTTTGTTTGTTTCTTTTCCTGTAAATATCACCAAGTTTAACATGCAAAGCAGACATTTTGGATTTTGAGGTCAGGATTGGGAATTTTCCTCTTTTAAGCTGAAACATTTGAATAAAAATTAAATGCATAATTATACTTTGTTTGACACCAGTTATGCAGTGTCAGTAGAAACCTATGTTTTTATTATTATTATTATTATTATTATTATTATTATTATTATTATTATTATTTTCAGTGGAAAGTATAACGTACTGTCCCACTGTAATTTTTGTTTTAAATGTCTTTCAAGATGCTTGTGCTTACATAAGTAATTTACAAGGGCGGTTCTTGCTATAAAAGTTTGATAACTATTGCATTTGTTTGTTTGTTTGTTTTTTTTTGTTTGTTTTTTTGTTAATCGTTTTCATAAGAAAAAGGGGAAAAAAACTGGATGTGTTGAACTGGATTCCAATCCCTACCATGTTTTATTTCGAAAGAAAAACTCGGCTAAATTTCTGCATTATGTTTGTGTGAATACCCGTTTAGTATTTGTGGTGATATATCAGTTTTTATCTTTTCGAGGAGCACGTGAAAGCAGCATATGCTTAAAATGGCTCGCGCGAACTGCCGCGTGCGCATACACAGACACACACACACAACGAGAGGGGCGGGACCTCGCGCTCACTACAGCGGCTGTCGCCACTTTCAAACAGGACAGTCGAGACTGCCGACGCGAAACTCCGGTGGAGAACCGGAGACTCGTGTCTGGGAAACAGCGGCTTCACATCCAGGCACGAGCCTTTTTTCTTTTTTTTTCTAATGGACTAACGGGGAAGTCTTTGAACCAACTTAGATGTAGTTTCCAGCAACCGGATGGTTCAGCGGGAAAAGCGTGACAGTTGCGTCAAACGTGAAAGAAATCCTTTTGTTTACCCTGGAATCCTCTTCAAAACAAACACATAGTGCCTCTGTAAAGTCGCGAGATTAAAGTTTGGCGCCTGCGTGGGTTGTTTACATGAAAGTATCATTAGGAGTGACTTGGGACTTACGAAACTGCACTGGGTGTACCTATTTTTACATTTATCACTGGAAGAGCTGCGGTTATTTTCAGTCACCTGACTCGGATGCCCCATTTCTGTTTCTGTAGCCTACTATTTAAATCTAATAATTTGGTTAAGATACTCTCCCAAAACACCAGCCTCAACTTCCAAGGGTGGAGGCTCTGACGTCACAGGGGCTCCGGAGAGAGCCACTCCTTTTGTCGCCACACAGAAACAAACATCCACCAAAAGAAGCTCGTTCTGCACAAGAAACAAACAAAAATAACTACACTGCATTACAACTACATTACAAAAGAAAACACTAATACGACCCTAATAGATACAATTTAAAACATCCATAATCGATATAGAAACAGTCAGTTTATATAATGTGATTTACATGCTTGTTTTTAATGCCTAGAAAGAATCTGAAAATTATTTGTTTGTGGCTTTATAAGTAGAGTAAAAGTCTTAAAATCTTTCTTACAGTGCCTACATGGCGCATACCACAAGGGGGCGTCCATTTTCTTTGACACGACATTTAAACAAAGAGAAGAAAACGTACCGTGTTCAACTTGGAGAACATATCCGAATGTGGCCGTACGCACTGTAAAGTTTTTCCTTTTGTGGTTGATAACGAACTTTTGGAAAGGAAAAAAAACGACTTTTGAAAAAACCGCTAGCGTTAAAATTTTCTTGTTAGCACGAAGTATTTGTTTCCATGTGGTAATATGTTGTGTTTGCTCCGTGGAAATTATAAACATGATTCTTTAAGTGAATAGGCAAAATAGATTTTAAAAGATTAAAAAAAAAATAAAACAAAGAGGCTTTCAAAAATCCTATCTCAAGAGATTAAATTGTCTCGATAACAAAATTGTCCTGTTGTCATGAGATAACCTCGGCTCTCTTATGACAAAATGCTAATTTCTAATGAAGGGGAAGCCACAAAAGACCTGAAAATATAATAACATTAATTCATAAGTTGGCTCATGTTGTCCCCTGCTTGTGCTCTCTTGGGTGAAAAGACATTTTACTCTAGATAAGGTAAAAAAAATAAAATATAATAAAAAAAAAGATATTTTTTACAACTGAGCTGTAGCTGCTACATTACAAAACAAATTTTATTTGCTCTATTTTCTACTACCAATATTGTGAAAAAGTAATTTATTTTTCTTTTCTGTTTAGCTTTAATTTGGACTCATGTATAATTAAAATAATGTTAACGTAACTGAATAAAATCAGCCGATTGAAACTCTTGGTATTGTCAGTGAGAGACGTGCAACCAAAGATGTAAACGCCATCTTTCCAGCCTTAAGGTTAGAATTTATGAATATCTTCTCTACTGCCCACAAGTGTAATGCACAATGGCACAAAGCTAATGTGAAGTGGCCCTTTCAAATCCACAGGGATATGCATAACAGGCCTTTTCTTGGTCATCTTTAGGTAAAGGTGTTGACGTACGCCCTCTTCTTTATGCCTTTTATCTTCTCTTGACTCGAGTTTCTATAACGGCCCCTTAGATGGGGAAGAGAGGAAAAGAAAAAAGATTCAGACGGGAATGGTTTGAATAATTTTTGATACCTGTCAGGCATATGGGCAGGTATAGAGGGATGTAATGCGGCTCAAGGAGTTTGACGTCAGCTGTTTTTATTAGCTCTAAAAATGTTTGCGTTGTGATTGTTTTGCTGAAACTTTGATCTGCAGGCTAATAAAGCCTGCTGACAGCATGTAGCTGTCACTGCCCATTTCGACAGCAATAAAGTTGAGTAAAATAGCTATAATCACCTCTGGTCCTTATTAATAATGCATGTAGTATGGGGGAGAGGAGAGGAGAAAAAATAATGGTGGTGAAGTTACTATGAGAGCAAACGAATCCATGTGTTCCCAGTCTACTCTTCTGACAGGCCTGACATTGTAATCATTAGCATGAAGCAGTCAGGTTGCGCTAGTGACAGCGCACGTGGCACTTTACCAGGGGAGATGTTTTATTTGTTGTGACAGGTGAAGCTGTGGATCCATAGAGGCCTTGTTAAGACTGTCAGTTGCTGCCATTAAAGCTACAGGGAGCTTTGGTATCGTTGCAAATCCACAGCCAACATTATCCAAGCTGCCTTCCAGATTAGCCCGGGCTTAAACTTCCGATAACCCTACCGGGGCTGACCTTTGCACGCAACCCTGAATGCGTCTCCATACAGCGTGCCTTTTTTTTGTGTGGTTGAACACGCGCTTAGGAACAAGGAGCTCGGAGACGAACCGGGGTGGACCTGCTGAAAGCCCCCGCTTGCCAAATGCAATAGTGTGGCTTTCATTGATTAAGACGTTTCCATTAGTGTCGCAGTGGGATTCCGTGGAGACATGCGGGGGGCCGTGACACGACCGGTCTGATCGTAATGGACGTTCATAATTGATGGGAGGGTCAGGATCGGAAAGTAGTCACACACATACACACACACACGCACACACACATGCACCCGCTGATCCCCTGTCACTGTCATTTAGAGCAAACTCTTTCTTATTAAGGGCCACATGACTGCTCAAATGGAAGTAAAGCTATCTGCAAAACAAAGGACACAATGCGCAGTGTGTTCCGTTTGAAATGGCTCAAGCTCAGTCAGATTGGATGGAGAGTATGTGTCGACATCAATTTTCACTATCTTGCCGCAGATTCCCAATTGGATTTGCATCTTAGGACTTTGACTGGGCCATTCTAATGCATCAACTTGCTTTGGTCTAATCTAGTGATGTCTGAACGTTTTGCCATATGGGTCAAAATCTTCAACTGAAAAGTACTTTGGGGGCCAAAAAAGAAAGTTTGTATGTTCTTAATTATAAACCAAAAACATGTTTAGATATTTTTTTTACCTGCTCAACAATGAATATAGAACTTCTTCCACATATTTGTTGTCTACCTTATAGGTAAACAACAAATATGTCCCTAAAATATATAATATTATAGGGACAATATTATATATTTTCCAGGTATGTAGTGGCATTATATGTACAATCAAGTAATTTTGTTACCTATATACATATTGTATATGATGTAAAAGAAATTTGACTTTGTAATTTAATACCTTAAAATTGGGACACTCTCTTTCTGAAACTCCACCTTCAGGCAGTCAATATATTATTCCTCTATGAACTATTTAACAATGTTCTCCATACTGAGCTCAGCAGGTATGTCTTTTACATTAAAATTAAAGCACCTTTAAAAATTTTAATTTGAAAAACTTCTCAATCAAAAAATGTTTTGAGATTAAAATACAATCATAAATCAATTTATGATTGTATTTTAATCTTAGGTGTAAGGTGTATGCAAGTGTTCAACCAACAATAATGCAGCTTATTTATTCAGATTTTATTTTTTTCCAACATATTTTTTTCCAATTGTATTTTTTCATATTTCATTCTTTGAAACTTGGACTTTTCTTGAGATAATATTGGAACAAATTTCTCACCGTACACCGAACACCTGGACTTACACTGACATTAAATGACGCACAATATGTGATATGTGAACACATTCACTAATTAGGTGACTTCTGGCAATTATTAGACCTGGACTCAGAACATCCACGACACACTTCCAACATTCATATTAGTGAAACATTTCAAAAACCATGTTTTGTTTCCTTCCTCTTCGTAATTATGCAATAGTTTTGTGTTAGTCTATGAAGAAGTTTGCGGTTGTAACGCGACAAAATACGAAAAAGTTGCAAACTTTTGCAAGACCGAGTGTAAAATAAACCACAGGAAAGTGATTGAGTCACATGCAGAAGTTGTTGAAAACTCATCATTGGGCAGGAAGTATAGAAGAGCTGGATTTGGTGTGGAAGTGGAGCCACTTTATGAGCCCTGACATGCAGAACATTGTTCAGCCAAAGAAAAAAAAAAGAACAGGACTGAAATTATTTTATAAGATGTGGAGCATGTTCTGACTTTTATGGAGCATGTTTTTAATATTAAAGTTTGAGCTATTTGCTCTAATTTGGTTTAGTTGTAAAGTTGCCGAGCAGTCCCACTCCCCGAACGTCAAGTGTTTAATACCACATCTTTATCAGGCTGACATTTGTTTGGGGACAATAAGCCGATCTTCTTTTATCTCATGGGACTGCAAATCTCAAATCCGGAACAGCATTTGAATGTGCTACAAACTAGCAACTCACAAAGAAAAAATATCCTGATTCATAACAATGATCACTTTTCAATAAAACTGCAAAAACTATTCTATTATGAGAATATCCTGTCAACACTCAGCATGAAAGGTGCTAATCATTTTCAAACCCATGCTTTGGTTTCCTTTTTTTTTCTTTCATTGATTCTATTACGATTTGCATCAACTGCTTTAGGGGGGAAAAAAAAGGTACATTTTGGGATTTCGGAGATAATCTTTTGTTGACGTTTGGATTTTAGGTTTTTCAAAGGTCGTTCGATGGTCAGATTGAAGAGGTCAAACAGAGATTGTCTCTCTTTTTCCTGTGTCCCTCGATCATTCTGTAATCTGCTTGGGCTCTTTGACTTTACACAAGAATCAGGGGCAGCAGGGCTTACACGGCTGCGTGACACCCGGAGTTTCAGAAAGCGTATGAGTCATATTTGTTTGATGGAGTAATGATGATGGATGGCAAGCGTGGAAGCAGGCAGCAGCTAAATGTCGGGACGCTGTTGGCACGGGCAAACCAAAAATCGGTTGCAAAGGCCGAGAGATTTTATTTACAACTGTTTATAACCCACGAATCCTAGGATTAGTAAAGAGAGAGGAAAACAGGAGAATCTGAATGAGAGCTAATTTATTCACTGATAAATACAAAACTGATTATGACTTTATTTTTGGCAAACCATTTCTGTTTTGGGTCACTGTCCTGCTCAGTGATTTTCTAAAAATATAAAACGTTCTAACAGTTCGAAGACTTCACAATGCCATCCTGTGACAGGGTTTCTCACGGTTTTTGGAAGTGAAACGGGCCCACATCATCCCATATCCTCCTCCATACTTAACAGATGATACACCAAAAACGGGTTTGTGTCTAGAAAGCTCGATCTTTGTCTCTTCTGCTACTGAAACTCAGAGCTCTCACGACGGTCCTCTCTCTAGCACTTCTCTAATCCTCCTCGCCCTACATGGTGAAAAGATAAACTTTGCTCCTCGTCCAAACGTGTCTCTGGCAGTTTCAGCGATTGTAAACTTTGTATATTTATTGCTTTGACCATTAATATGGGCAGGGTTTGGTTGGTTGTTATTTCTTGTAGCCATTTACTAACTTCTAACCAACAGCCTGCATCTGCCTTACTTTATTGGCATCTTTTTCATTTTGATGAAATGTGGTATCATATTAATATCAAAGACAAACAAGAGGCAAAAAATTACGGAATACGCGAGCGTCGTTCAGTGTGTAAATCAGCTTAAAATTATAAAGTGGAGAGACACAAAAAAATCTTCTGTTGCATTTGTTTAAAATGGATTGTTAGATGTATCGGTAAGTAATTTTGTAATAAAATAAAATAAATTACAAAAATTCTTAGCTAATAAACGTGTTAAAACTTGTGGTTGAAATTTTCAAAATAAAATCCAAGTAAAATCAGTGACCTCATGCTACTTTGGTAACAAAAAAATACATACTATTGCTTTTTGCACGTCTTTATCAGAGGTGGCAATAAGTATGGAGAAGAATAACAATAAAAACGGTCTATACATGGTGATCCTGCTGAGAATCACTGCTTGTCACTAGAGAACAGGAGTAACCCAGACACAAGGGAAATAAAGTCATTGCCTGAGGTTATCCACATTTTAAAACAGCTGTCTGTTGTACAGCCAGAGGCTGTGGTAAATTATTTATTGCATATGTTGGATTTATTTGGAAACCTCCCAAAAAACATTCGTAGGGATCAAACATAAGCAAAAAGGGACACCAATGATGAAGTACTCTGTGTTCTTCCACATATGGGGTTATCCAGGGATACTGCTCGGCCCACTACTTTTTTAGTGTTTTCATTTCTTTCTTTATTCTTTTGTTTTTGTGAAGTTGCAGTAAACCCCAGAACTGAATTTCAACACATCACTTTAATTCAATTCAGTTTCTTTATAGTGGCTTGCAAAAGTATTCATACCCCTTGACCGCTGCCATATTTTGTCACATAACAACCACAAACACAAATGTATTTAATTGGAATTTAACGTCAATTTAACCAACACAAATTAGTATACAACTGTGAAGTGGAAAGAAAATTATACAGGACTCAAAAAAAAATTTTTATAAGTAAAAAAGTGAAAAGTGTGATGTGCAAAAGTATCCGGCCCCCTTTTCTCTAAGTGCCACCAGTTGCCTACAGAAGATGCCTGACGACACTGAAACTCAAAAGTTTGAAAGCGCACCTTTTTCACTGTTTCAAATATTTCGACTGTTTGATCCGCCTTGCCACATACGTATGCTTTTCTGTTCTGAAATGTGACTTTTAAGTTCTCGTGGGAAACCCAATTCCGAAATCTAATTTCATGCCTAATCTCGTCCCTTCATGCCTTCCACACCCTCAGCCTCTGCTCGGATCGCCTGTGGAAAACCAGCTGCGGCGTCAGGAAGGGTTTTCTGCCTTATTTGGTTTGAGACGGACTGTTGGGAATGCCAGGAAATTGTATAATAAGGTTTTAAACACAGAAGTCATAATTTTAACTATAAAATATCTATATTTTAAAATGTCTGAGTGTAATCGGATTGCATTCAGACATATTTCTTAAAATCATTAGTAAGTAAAGTAGCATGATGTAACCACTTCAGTCTCCTTTGGTAGACATGTTGGGATTTTGTGTAAAAAAACAAAACAACAATAACAACAACAAGAGTTCACTTTTATTATTCACCATAAACAATTTCTAACCATCTTTAACCAGTCACAGTGTTAAGTTTACTTTCAGAATGCAATCATGATTCATGAATGGTGTTCCCAACCACAGCACAACTACTGTACTGACAGCTACAAACAATATTATTTAATGTTATTCAGCGTAATCAAAAGCATATGTGCATGAAAACAATTATGAGGAAATTGAATGAGTCACTCCATTTGCTTCCCACATGCCGCAGCCATGTTAATATCTTCCAAATGTAGCTCTCTCGCTCCTGCAAATTCCTCCCCGCGAATGTACATCTGAGCTCCGGCTCTGTCGCGGCAACGGGAGAGGGAAGCCTTCCTGCGCTGCAGCCATGTTTTTCATTAAACTCTACAAGATCTCTGTCGCCTGCCTGTCGGCTTCGTCTACATCCAGGTCATCAAAAAACGGGTTTAAAGGGGCCAGTCTGTTGCAGATTTTGGTCAGGTCGGGGATTGATGGTGGGTGTTGAGGCTTGTCAAAGAATGAAGATGAAGAGGGTCTAAACCAAAATTTGTTCATAAAACAAAAATGGTCTAAATGAGAACCGTTATATGCGTAATTTGTATGGTAATGAGCACACAGGCCCACTTCACGGTGGGGTTTTCCATTCGAACACAATCCCAAGGCCAAAATACAATGTATTGTGTTTTCTGATTCCTCTTTCAAGTTGGAGCTTTATCTATATGAGACAAAAATAGCGTTCTTGTAATATCCAGCACTCAAAAGCCTTTTGTGTTCAGAAATTGAGAATTACAAGAAAAGTCAACAAAACATTTGTGACTGAGAGGAAAAAAATTACTTTACACCTCCTTTGAAATCACAAACCTTCTCCGTCAACCTCAAAAGTTTTCTAAAATGTGCAAATTCTTCGTATAGCCAATAATCAATTGTGACTCATGAAATCTACGTCTGCAAACTCTGGCTAAGCTATTGAGTGTTTTTATAGTCTCCTTCTTGCTGTTTCATTATTTCACTGCTGGCTTTATCTACAACATTTAAAACTGCAGTATGTAACCTTTATAAACAATGTTTTGCTTTTATATATTTGTCAAAACTGTCACCAAACCATGAAAGTGTAATATGAGACGGATAAACTGAAAATACATAAATAAATTAATCTAGCTAGGAGCTCAATTTTTTTTCAGAATACTAACCCAGCTGGGGGCAACTGCTTTGAGTAGTTAGCATGCTAACCCAACTGGGGGGCAACTGCTTTGACTAGTTAGCATGCTAACCCAACTGGGGGCAACTGCCTTGGCTAGCTAGAACGCTAACATATGGCCACCAATGACAACGGAAAACAGTTTTCCCTTTACTGCTAAGTTGTTTCGCCATATAGAACTCTAAGGTTCTATACAAGTCTCTTTTTTTCCATTTCTTTTTTTATTTGCTGAGGATCCGATTTTAGAGGAAAATACTTCCTCAAGGCAGAGCCGCTTCTAGTAGCCTTGTAGTGAGACAAATTTCAGTCTAATCCACTTTCAAGCACTGTAGTAGTTTCATAGTCATGACATTTTTTGTGCGTGTCAAACGACCCGTTAAATGCCTTACTAGATGTGGTGATAAATAGTCCAACAGGCCCAATTAATTTTACTGAAAAGATTTGGGAGATTTGGGACATATGAATGTTTCCTACAAAGCACAGCCTGCAGGCTGGTTCTGGAGCTTTAAAAGTAGCTACTCCAAACCTTGTTAAAAACGAAAAAGAACGAGAGAGAGAGTAAAAGTTGGCTGGGTATGTTCATTTAACATGAAACGTTTTAAGATGTAGTTGTACAAATAGTACCAAATATATCCTTAAAGGAAAAATTACGATAAAGCTTTTCCAGACAGCCATATTAAACCCTCCAAATATGTTTTACAACAGGTGACGACATTCAAGCTCGCAATTTTTTGGGAATTTCTTTATAATGAACGACGGCTGCGAGGAAAATGATGCAAATAAAACATGTGAGGGTGGAAACTCTGGAGGATTTAAAATCAACTCCCTCCTAATCAATGTTGGCACAAATCAAGTCGTGTTTTTGTACTGGGATATCCTTGTTTTATTGATACAGTGGAGTTCGAGGAGGAGGAGATCTGGCAACAAAAAATAAATAAAGGAACTTTACAGGACTAAATGTAAATGTATTTTACTTATTTTTATTTTATTTTTATTTTATTTTATTTTACTATTGCTGAAGTCTTCAACTTTAGTCAAAAAGTTGAAGACCGAATATATAAGTTCAGGAGAGCTGAACGTTTCATGTAGCGGTAAGAGTTTACTGCCCCCTTCTGGACGATAGGAGGATTTTCTCCTCCGTGTTTGTGGCAGCTTTCCTTCAGCCCTGACACATAGATTTAATTATTTCCCGCGGTCAGAGAATTTAACTGTAAAACCTAAGAGTAATTCAGATTCCTCAGATTCTTTTGATCAAATTCACCAAATTTCAAGTAAAGATTGTCTTCTCTCTGGCCAATCTACTCTGAAGGTCCTATCATCTGTAAGGTTCTCCAGCCTTAAGAGCTGTTTTGTCCACTAAGATGTTAAATAATAAAAAAGTGTAATGCCTAGGTGGGACCCATATGGGGGAAAGGAGGGCTGATATATGGGTCCCATATGGGACCCATATATCAGCCCATGTATATGGGCTGATATATTAGTGCCCATGTAGGGCCACAGCCCACATGGGCCCTAAATGGACAAACCCATATGGGACCCATATGGTATACCCTCCTTTTCCCCACATGGGGCCCACCTAGGCATGCTGGCAGGGAAATCATTGTTCTCAGTTAGTAAAGCTGAGTTGTCCTTCCTTGTTCTTTTTTTTTTCTCCACAAGTACTCCTTCAGTGTTTTCTGAAATTGGACTGAAACCTTTAACCTACAAACTCAAAACTAACAACTAACTTAAAGCAACATATGGGAGTTTGTTTTAAGTCAACAATTGTTGAATATCAATCAAATTTTCAGATGCATACTTTTTTACGGAGCCCTCCAGGAGACAAGGGGAATTTTTTTTCTTTTGCGTTCCCTCGCAACAATCTACTGATCAGTTCATGGGGCATAATTGATACTGTAAGCCTTTCTTACGGTGGCCGCCGTACTTTCTGCTTTAATACAAGCTTATGTAAGGTTTTTCCATGGACTATTGAGTTATTATCTCGGGGTAATAAGTCATCTGATTGTGTCTCTGTTGTGTTCGTGTCTGAATGGTTTAAAGGGCAACTTTCAGTGCCGTTCCATCTGAGCCTGAACAGACACAAACATGCAGTAAATAAATCGATTTTCAATCAGTTTTTTCTTTTTTGCACCAAAGCGTTAATAATAATAAACACGTTTTGTTATTATAAAATAATATAATAATAATGGTGGTAGAGGGCCGCACTGGGTTAACTCGGGGAATCTCATCTGTCCGTGTATCAATCAACTCCTAACCTCTTCTTTGTGCTATTACAATTATCGATTTATTTAATTTTGATTATCATGGTCCAAACTTTGCGAGGACTGACCACCTGATCACCCGCTTCCTCATACACACAGAGCCAGCAGCCAGTCACCTTCCCATTCATACTTGATGACAGCCACGCCCACATCGACACGCCCACCACCAGGTGTCAAAGCCGCTGCTCCTGTCATATCAATAATTGCTTATTTCATTCATATTGCTCTTACAGAGCCTCAGTGAAAACGTGTTTATTATCATTAACTCTTTGGTGCAAAAAACTGATTGAAAATCGATTTATTTACTGCATGTTTATGTCTGTTAAGGCTCAGATGGAACGGCACAGAAAGCTGCCCTTTAAACCATTCAGACTATGAATACAACAGAGACACAATCAGATGACTGATTATCCCGCGATATTAACTCCGAAATAGTCCAAATAATTTGGATGTATTTTTATTTCTTTCCTGCTTACGGAAAGTTTCTTTTTATATCATAGGTTTGTGGTGTCTTTCTATACTAAAGAAAATTATATAAAACGTCAGATATTTCACAACGAGGTATTAACATTCATGGAAAAATCTTATATAACCTTGTATTAAAGCAGAAAGTTCATGCGGTATTCAATTATACCGCATGAACTGATCAGTCGATTATTGCGAGGGAACGCAAAAGAAAAAAAATTCCCCATGTCCCCTGGAGGGCTCCGTACTTTTTCACTTCTAGAAAAGCAAAAGAAAATTTCGTGTTATAAGAGAAACAATCTGCCAATGGAACAATTTTTTTCTTTTTAAGATTAAACAATTGTTGACTTACAACGAGCTCTTATATCTTGCTGAAAAATTACTTGTGAGTCAGTTTTGTCTTATTCAAGTCAAGTGTAGTAAAATATTTGCACTAGAAATTGGACAAAAATAAAACTTTGTAAGGTTTTGTGTTTTTGCCGTGTTGGACACTTTTCCTCTTGAGTGATTTTTCTCGACAGACTGTTTCAGTCATTTCACTTCAGCAGCTTCCAGAGCCAATAAAAGACAATCCAGATACCTTTTATTTCCACACACAACCGATTTACTTTATAATCAAACCGATGCTTTTATTCTACGTTTGTTGCATCTCATGTTCTTATCACAAAATGTCTGATAATTGACGGTGTACCGCAGGGTTTTGTCCCAACACTCCTGTTTTTTGTTTTGTTTTGTTTTTTTCAATTTTTTCCATTTCCTGTTTCCCAAGCAGCTCACGCTTCGGTGGAAAGAAGAGGCTGCTTCCTTGCTTCCCAGTTTGGTCCAGCCGTGTCCCATAAAGCGCTCTCTCAACTGGAGAGCTTGGCTGATCCTCTTGCACTTATTTTTGTCGCCATTCAGGAGCCTCCAGAAAGAGTCGTCAACATCCACGCTCCTGCTGGAGGGACCTTTGGAGTGTTTCCCTTATGGGAATCAGCGTAGATAAGGTTATCTTTTGCTGGAGGAGCGAACCTGATGCCTCATCCAAGTTGTTGGAGCTGAACAAGAAAAAAAAAAAGATGACAAAGAATAAGAAGATGCGATGAATGCTCTTTTTTTAAAAGTCTGCAGTAATCGTTTTGTGCTTACACCGAGACTGGCCTGGTGGCCTCGGGTTGCTGGCGCTGCTGCCGAAGGACGACTGGAAGTTATGGATGGTCTCTTGAAGGATCTGCCTCTCCCGACCCTAGAGGCGGCCAGAACCCAAATGTCATAAATACATGTAGACGAGAGCGCAGCAAAGATTTGAACTGAGCACAAAGAGCTGCGGTGAGCTGAAAGCACCTTTCCAGCATTGAGTTCGGATATGGCGGCTAGGATCTGCTGTCTGGGGCCGTCTGTTTTGATCCCCAGCTCCTTCAGGTCTCCGTCTGTTAGAGTCAGGAACGCTTCCATGTCGACCTGAAAGAGGAACAAAGAAATGAGGAAAAATCGCTTCAAAAAGAAAACAAGAAAAGTTTCCTTCACGCCTGAAAAAATAAAAATAAAAAAAGATGGAAATACCTCCTGCTCCTCAAAAATAGGCTGGTATTTCTCAAGAGACAGTTTCTTCAAAATACTAGACAGCTCATCTGGGGGGGGGGGAAATAAAAACACACATTGAGGTTTGAGAGAACGTGATGAGTCTGCGCTGACGACAGAAAGAGCCGCCACCTTCGTCGGTGATGGTGCCGCTGCTGGAGCCGCCGCTGCTTTTGGAGCGCGGGTGAGACGAAGCCGACGACAGAGAGTCGCCCGGGCCGGCGGGGATCTTTGGGGTCGGGGACGGAGACGGGGTTAAAGTGGGGGACGTGCTCTTGGAGGTGGACGAATTCCCAGACTGCGATCTCTTTTTCAGCTCCATCTTCTACAGGGAAGGAAATAAGAGAGCAGCTTCCATGTAGAGCTGGCCAAAAGACTTACACATCCATCTGGGGCGTTTAAAGGGGCGGTTTTGTGTGATATCCAGGCACACAGTGTCATTTTATAGCACAATCAAGTAGCTATGTTAACTTCAGCTGTTATAAAAATGCTGCATATGTCAAAAATGATCTAAGCAAAACTTGACTTTGCAATTGGACACCTTGAAGTTGGCCTCTGTCTCTTTAAGAAGCTTGTGTGTGGAAAAGGCAGAGCTTGGTGAGACCACGAGTTTTGAGCAGCTGAATGGTTGCCACGGGAGATTAAAGGATTTCTCAAACATAAAGAAAAGAATCAAAGCAACACTTCAGATATGTTTTTGATGAAGGAAAAACATTATAACACAACATAAACTCAAAAATGTCGATTTTACATAACACCGCCCCTTTGGCAAATGTATTCTTTTTTGTTAAGATTTGTTGTGGCGTTTCTATAGATTTGTGCACTAATATTTTATTAAACACAAAATTATTATAGCCATTCCTTATATACATATTATAGACATTCCTGGAGTGTTGCCTTGATTCTTTAACGCATGTTTGAGAAATCCTATAATCTCCCGTGGCAACTATTCAGATGTGCAAAACAGCTGGGTGGACCAAACGCCACCACTCAGCTCCTTCAGACTAGTATAAACCTCTGACCAGAACCGTATTAACGACTGTAAAACTGTGGAGACGTTCTGCTGGAAGTCACAATTAAAAGGAGCCCAAACCCTTCTGGCGTGGAGGTCCGAGGCGACCAGGCTGGGGTTGGACGGGATGTCAGGCAGGCTGACCGGTACTGACGCCGGCAGAGGAGCCGGGCTATGGTGCTTCTCTGCCGTTTGGGTCTTCACCTCTATCAGCCCCGCAGCTCTTTTACGCTGGGCAGCTATCTGGGAGAGAACACTGTCTGCGCTGCCTCCTGGTGGAGGTGAGAAAAGAAATATTGGTACACTCACCCTCAGCTCATTTCCATCGAGTGATGTGTCTGTTTGCACCTGAGCGATTGTGAGAGTCCCGGTTGATCCCCGCTACTCCGTTCGACCCTCCGGAGGAGTGAGGGGAGTGATAGTGACCAGAATTAGAGGGCGAGGATGAGGAGGGTCCCTTAGGGATGCTCGGAAACTTGATGGACCTGTTCACAACACGACTGATGGACGTCTTCGAGAGGAAAACAAAAGCAGAGAGAGAGGAGGATGGTAGACGAAGGAGTGATGGTCGTTACGGGAGCTAGAAATGTATTTTCCCTCACAATGTCAGAGTTCCCGCTGCTGTTGAGTTTCCTTTGAGGAGGCATCGGCAGGCGCGCTGCCTCGCTCTTCCCGTCTTGGAGGAAACGTGATCGGTCGGAGTTCCAGGGCTCAAAGTTGGACGGCGGCAGGAAGGGAGGGATCACGGCTTTCAGCTTGTCATTCGGCAGCCGGGTCAGAGGAGCGCCGCTTCTCAGCTGGGGGAGAAACAAAACGCAGGGTGTCAGCAACCGATGGCATCAAAACCTTGAAATCTTTAAACTGGACCCTGAAAATGTTTTTTTTTAAAAGTGTATAAACACGCCTCTGCTCCTAATATAACTAATAATTTATGTCAAAAAAGTTGGAAAAAATATTCAGAATCCTGTTCCAGGAAAAAAAACAAATTGGTATCAACAATGCCAAAATTTCACCAAAAAATCGGACCTCAAAATTCCGATAGGTGCATTTCTGCTTGAATCTATTTATGTCAAACCAAACGCTCTCACCATTGTGGTTATCAGAGAGTCGTCCTTTTCTGAGGATGTTCTGCAGTGACCTGCTGAAAGGTAGAAACTCATTTTACCCAAATGCTACGTAACATTAAGGTTTAAATGGTCAAATATTCAACAACCCCTCAGTTACTGAGTCTCACCGGCGTCTTTGGTCTTCACGGCCCACGTGGCGCTCACATCACTCGCTCCTGGAGCTGCAGTAGCAACTGCCGCCGCTGCCGCCGCCGCCGCCGTCCCATTAGGCACAGCTGCGGCCTTCGCGTCCGCCCTCATCGTGGCGTCCAGCGGGGTCTCGGCTTCGTCTGGAAACGGAGCCAGCCGATTGGTTGAGAGGCCGTGCCTCAGGGTGTGAGTCAGCTTCAGCCTCCGGAATCGATTGGACATTCTGCTCCACCAGGACTGCAAAGGTATGAACACCACACAAAAACTGCAGCAACACTTACAGAAGTATTTACACCCAAACACAACCACTAACTTTAACCTTCCTTTTATATGACAGACTTACACAAAGTAGTGCAGTGAATACTTTTCCCAGACACTAAAAAATGCCCTTTTTTCTCAAAAATGTAACATTCCTATCATGCTTATGTGTAATGTAAATTTTTACGTCGGTTTTGTTCTTAATATGAGCAAATTGATCAAAGAAAACAAAACATGAAACATTTAGTATAACAGTAGGTATACAACTAACGATTATTTTAGTAAATGATTATTCTATCAATTATTCTGACGATTAATTGATTAATCGCATAAAAAATTGGCACATTCTGCAGATTTCTCATTTAACCACTCAAGATTATTTTATACAATATTACAAATATGATCAAGAAATGTCAATAAATAAATGGTTCAAAAACTTTTTTGAAATAAGAAAAACACTGTATTGCCTTAAGTGGAACAACAGCAAAAGACAGATCTGCAGCTAAATAAAAACTTAAGTAAGCTGTTTCTACTTCACTTAACATCAGTACAGTTTAAGTCTGATCTGTTGACTGATTTTTTCAATTAACCAATTAATACTCCAGTGATTAATCGGTTATTAAATTAGTTGATGATTATTTCCATAATTGATTAATCACAATTAATCAGATTAAGTTTCAGCCAGAAATAAAAGGAATCAACCTCTTTACCTTAAGGCTTCCCTTGTCATCGGGTGGCACTGGAATGTTGTTGAGGGACTGTCTGCTTTTGGAGTGGCTGATCAAGGCTCTGCCGCGATGTTTGGACTTGTCCTTGTCCACCTGCATGCACACTGATGCCAAGAGACGCACCAGCTCCGTGTCTGATAAAACAAGAAGTAAAATTAAACGCACAGTTGAGAGTCAATGAGAACAGAGTGACGTTCAGCATGTCTACCTGGGTCATTGAGCAGCATGACCAAATCAAAGGCAGTGTATCCATTCTTAGCTCGCAGGTTGACATCGGCTCCTTGACTCAGCAGGTACTTGACAATGTCTTTATTGCTGGGAGGGAGCGGGAGAGAGGGCAGCAAAACAAAAAGAAGGAGAGGTGATTATTGTGTCAGCAGTAAAACCTGGAGCAGAAGCAACGATAGTTTGGTTGGTGACGGCCAACAATAGAAAAGCTGCTGCCCCAAAGATGGAAGGAGTCTGGGGAAGCAGCTAACTTTCACCGCATGAATGACGGAACAATTTTTGCAAAGTGAAAAAAATTCATTTGCCTATTTGTAAAAGAAATGCACAGAAAAATTGGTTGATGTCAGAAATTTTGTGTTTTTGTTTTTTATTTTAAGTTGACTGGGGCTAACAAAGGTAATCTTTTGCTAGCACAACCAGGTGATGCTAAAAAAAGCACACTGAGTGTGTATGCCACTACTACGCTAAAAGGATTGAAAGTTAGCTATTTTCAATTTGTTGCTCTTTTTAAAAGAGGAAAAATGAAGATGGAAGACGCTATTTAGAAGGACCAAGATTTTTAGGCGATAAGGCTAAACATTTTTACAGCTATTATTTTTATCCCTTGGGGCTTCCGCCATCTATCATGGTACATGCTCAATTTGGAAATCTTGGCAATCTTTAGGAAGTCTCACAATTAAGAGAGGATGTACACACTCTAAAATAGTAATATAAACTGTTGTCTGACTACACTAGAAAGTTAATAGAAATTGTATTTTCAACCCCTGAAATCTCTGTATGCCCGAAAAGTGCAATCAGTCCACCGAAAGCCAACACTGTTTAGAATAAGCCAGCGCCTCCTGCTTACCCGTGATACGTGGCTTGCATTAAAGCGGTCCAGCCGTGAACAGAGTCCTGTTTGTCTATGTCAGCTTTCTTCTCCACCATCAGCTGCACCACCTCCAACTGCCCACTCACCGCCGCCATCATGAGCGGCGATGCTCCATCTTGATTGGAGGAGTTTACCTGAGCTGGATCCTCCTCCAAGATGTCTTTAACGAGCTGGGAGTTTCCTGAATCGTCACAAAAAGTTGAAAAACATTTACACAAATGCTTTATTTAAAAGAGGGGGGAAAAAATGTTTTCTTGAAAAGCGAGCTCACCCAGTTTGAGAGCGCTGAACACGTCCGGCCTTTTTCTCTCATCGTCTGTGAAAGAGGGAGAGAAGAGCAGAGGAGACCTCAGCTCTGCTTGGCTGCACTCCACATAGCTCAGTCAGCGGGGGGCTATGTACACAAATCCTGATGATAGCAGAGTTCATCACTTACAAAAATAACAGAAATACTAGAGCGGAGAAGGAGAGACAGGAAAGTGACGAAAAAAACAAAACGTAAAGGCCGTAAAAAAACTAAACGGTTTGTGTGTTTGGTGTCGGGATGAGAAGAGCTTCAAGGCTCTCTGTCAAGCTAACGTTGAATGCAACGCATTGTCGGAGACACAAAAACATAAGACGGGAAGTAAAGGCTTTTTCTACAGTTCAGGACATTAAATGTTGGAAGAAAAAGTCCAACACATGCATTATAAGCCTGGCGGGCCACCAGGCTTTACTTGTGCCCCCACCAGACTAAGCATTTTTTGTTATTGTAGTTTCTTCTTATACACCAGTAACAGTGATACCGAAGATGGGTTAAAGAGTCTCTTTGGTGAAACGACTGGAAGCAACACATAAGGAGATTGAGGTCAGATGTCTTTTTTTATTCACTAGAACACCGTCTCCACTTCCTGTCTTTACCTGTCCACATGCTAACAACTTTAGCAAATTCATTTTTATATCTTTCCAGAAATTCACAAAAGAATAGATGCTGACTAAAAACCATCAGCACAAAACTTGTAGGTGAAGATTAAAGAAAATCATTGGTGTGTTTTTGTTTTTATTTCCTTGTCTTCCGTCAGTTTAACTGTTGGGTCATTTGATGTTAATGTTCAGGTAATATGAATTTGTACATGTAGTTACAATTCATACAAGCATGGACTATTTAAAGTGTGCCTTGTATTTCCAATACTATTAACATAGTGAATGTATGATTGGTTCCACAACACCAGCTCAACAGTGGCGCTCTACCCGTTTGAGGTCTGACGGTGGTGATGGAGTCCAGATACGCCTTGACCTCTCTTTGCTTCAGCTGCATAGCTAGCTCAAAGGCCGTCTTGGAGAGAACGTTGACCCGGTCTGGATCGGCCCCGCGCTCCACCAGCTGTTGAGCTATTGATTCCTTTCAGAACACGTGACACAACGTTAGCAACCCGCCGCGCCACAGAGTGAAATTGCAGACAAACTAGAGACCTATTGGTAGGGCTGGACAATATCACCAAAAAACGTATCGCGATATAAGTGTGTCATATCAGTCGAGATTGATAATTGTTGATATCGACAATTATTGACTAGTCTTTTGTTTTTAATACCTGAAATACTGCCAAACTGGTGGTCTTTCCTGTTTTATGCAAGGTTTTCACTGCACACTGTTATTTTCATTTTTAAGCAGTTATGATGCACAGTGGTGAAACCTGAAACTGCTGCTGTGTAAGTTATTCAGCAGGTTGTTCTGATTTAATCAAAGCGTGAGTGAGTTAATTCAGGACTTCCCAAACTTTTTCCATTCTATGGCCCCCAAAGAGCATTAACCTTTGGCTAGGGACCGTCTACGCAAACCGACAATGCTATGAAATAGGACTTTAGAAGATTTTTATTCACTATTCAATAACTATTACATCCAAAATGCTGCCTCAAGCTTCTGATTTTAGACTGCCATAAAATTTTATCAGTTAGCATATTATGACTTTATT
The DNA here is from genome assembly GCF_000485575.1 of Poecilia formosa. Classification (NCBI taxonomy): domain Eukaryota; kingdom Metazoa; phylum Chordata; class Actinopteri; order Cyprinodontiformes; family Poeciliidae; genus Poecilia; species Poecilia formosa. The sequence goes on along the minus strand of NW_006800047.1, from coordinate 218,566 downwards.
ACAAGATAAAAAATTTCAACACAATCCCTTTTCTCAGAAACTTTTCCATTACTTGCTTGCTACGCTAGCTTGAGAAGCAAAACAACTTGATGAATTTGACTGGCATCCTATCAGAAAATGAGCATCAGAAATAGGAAGTAAATAAATTTGAACTTATATTTGGTAAAAAAAAAAATAAATAAATAAATAAATAAATAAAAATAACAAAATCGAACAAAAAAACAATTACGGTGAAATTTTTAACATTCAAAAAATTTGTGGGATTTGAGGGGTTTTTTTTTATTTGCATGTTTTTTTTTCCTCATCTTCTCTCTGACTTTCTCAAGCCTCCACTGCGCCCCCTGGTGGCCCTAGACTTTGAAAAACACTGATTTAGATGATGCCACCAATTTTTCTTAGCTGAACCTAAGAGGCTGAGCGGCGAAAGCCTTTCCTCTGCCTGTATCTCCCAGAATGCTGTGTGGGTCACTGAATACTCTGTATACTGAACATCGAATACTCTATCAGATGTATTATCTATTGATATTTATCACTTGTCTATCACAATATACATTGTTATTGATTTCTTGTCCAGCCCTACCTGTTGGACAGCTGTGCAGAATCAACAGTGAGATCAGCCTCACCTTCCCACTGAGTGTAGCAGCCATTAGTGGCCCCCAGCCGGTGGTCTTCTGGGAAAAGTTGACATCAGAGCCCCACTCCAGCAGCAGGCGGACGGCGGCCTCATGACCGTGCTGGGACGCCACCATCAGAGCTGTGATGTCCATAAAATCCCTTCCTCCTCCTCCGACTGAGTAGCCCTCAGCAGGTCCAAATCCAGCTGTGCTGTTGGGAAACACACACAAACACACACATCAGTCAGGATGATAGAGGAACCCGGATGCCCGTCAGTCAGTCTGAACAAAAGTCTGGTGTTTAACCTGCAGCTGTTGTTGTTGTTGCCGTTGGAGATGGTCTCCACAGCCATGGCCAGGTGGTCGAAGTCGTCGACGTAGGCCCCGCCCTCCAGGAGCAGCTTGACCACATGAACGTGGCCCCCACGGGCCGCCATGGACAGGACACTGGCGCCAAGCCTGTTGCGGCCGTTTATCTCCGCCCCGTTCTCCAGGAGGAGGTGGGCGACAGTCAGGTGGCCAAACCTTCACGGAAAACAGAAACAGCTAAGTTAATCACGGATGGATTTAACCTGCAGGATTTTATAAAAACAGAGGACAACACTCTATTTGAAGGGGTATGCATTTGACTAGTAAGACATAAATATGAAGGAGTCTTCATAAATGTTTGTCATTAAGTGTCATTCAATAAATAACACTTTTAATTAAATCAAAATTAAATTCAAACCACTTGCCCTTTGGTAGCCCACATTTTATTAACATTTTAAATGATAAACCAACACAAAGTAACATATTTATAAAGTGGAAGAAAAAGACTCTTAAGTTCTCAAAACTGTTTTCATATAAAACATCTCAAAAGTTTTGTCTAAAGTACTATGATAACCCTAAATAAGATTTGGTGAGTTTGGGACATGAGTAATAAGCAAACGGGGTCCATGCATGTTGATGGGTGGATGGATGAAGCTGAATACAGGAACCATGGCAACTGCTTCCCTTTTAGACAAATTGATGTATTTGTCTGTTACATCAATTCTGAGTGAAATATACTCATGTTTGTAATTGTAACATGACAAAGTCGAGACGGTTCAGTGGCTATGAAAACTTTGACGAGGCGCTATGTTCAAATATCCTCTGATCTTTAGCTGCGATTCTATTACAAATGTGCACAAAACTTTGTCAATATCCAGCTAATGTAAAAAAAAAAAAAGCACACACAATTAAGGTGTTTCTATAAAATACAAAACACAATTGTGAATAAGTTTGTTCACACTGCTGCGCCATTCTTCTCCAACTACTTTCCTGCCTTCTTCTTCTTCTTCTTCTTCTTCTTCGTAGTTTGCGTCAGTTGCAACATCCGGTTGTGTGATTTTTGTGATGCAAAAAAAGTGTTTCCATTGCAGTTTTACAAAATAGACCACTTTCGTTATGGCTACAAAAAATGACTTAATCTTAGCGTCGAAACGTTTAGTAAAACACAAGATTTTTTCCAAAATTGCCCTGTTTTCATTAAGCAAATTTATTTTCAAAATGTTAAACTTCGCAATTATGTGGTCAATGGAAGCGGAGCTAGTGACTTATACCTCATGTGATGTCACCAGAGGTATGTGACATCATACAAAGAAAATAACAACCAAATACCAATAATAACTAAATACCAAAAGCTGATTATAACATGTTGTGCGGTGGGTGACAGACTACCTCCAAAGTGAATTTGACTGACTTTCCAGAAACGTCGGGCTGATAGCTTTAAAAAAAAAAGAGAGAGAAGTGAAGTTTATATTTTTACCCCGTTCGTTGTGACATTTAAAAGCTCCTCATTTTATATTAGAAATGCCCAGTTTGAATGCCTATAAGAAAATATCCCATGTTAAATGGATCCTGGTTCTCCAGACCGCAGCCCCACCTCGCAGCCTGCATCAGCGGGGTCCAGCCGTAGTTGTTGCGGCTGTCCACCGAGGCGCCCTTCCGCAGCAGGAACCGCACCAGGTTCTCGTGGCCGCTGGCCGAGGCGAACTGCAGGCCGGTGTTCCCCTCCTCGTCCGTGCAGTCCACCGGTACCAGAGACACTCCGTCCGGGGCCGCGCACTCAGAGCCCGCTTCTGACCGCAATCTGCTCTGCCGACCCGACTCTCTCGGGGCGCCGGGCTCCAGGAGACCCCGGGCTGTCTCGTAGTCCCCGTCATCGCAGGCACGTAAAAGCAGCAGCGAGTTCGCAGGGACGCCGAAGTTCATGTCTTTCATTTGACGCGTTAGTCCGTCTCCATTACTCTGTAGTTTTGTCTCATCGAGGGTGAGGTGAAAACTGTTTTCCTCTGTCACTTGGCCTGAGTTTGGAGCTCATGACGCGCAGTGAAATAAAGTTCACCCTTTAGGACAAATCTTCTTTCCCCCTCCCAAAACGTTAAAGTAGCCGTATAGCTTACATTCAATCTCAGTAGTTTGTCTAATAAAAAACAACAACAAAAACTTTCTGGCAACCAGCCGCGGAACTGCCCGGTTCCGTTACTTGTAAATGAAGCTGAGAACCATCAAGATGTATTCAACACAACCGATTACTTCCGCTTTTAGCTTTCAAAACAAAACCTAAATTATTACGCTCAAAAAGCTGGAAAGAAATTGTGCTGTGTAATTATGAAACGTGTCTATTAAACCCCTAAAGCATAATATAATTGTTAAAGTTTTGACAAATAGAAAAGATAAATCATAATGCATCCTATACGTACCAAAAAATATGCTAATTTTGTAATTAACTAAAACTCAGCTGCCCGGGGCACAAGTAAATAAGGCAACTGATGAAAGGCCTCCGCACCAGCAGGGGGCTCTCTAAAGCACTTGAACTTAAAACTTAAGGGTGCTAGTTTGCAAGGAAAAGAAGGGAAAAAAAGTACTGGAAACAAAATTTCATCTTCCTTTTCTTTTCCTTTGCAACCAAGATAAAATAAATAAATAAATAAATAAAAATAAAAACATTTGGAAAACAGGGCCACCCTTATTTTTCTTCGTCTACTGCTATGTGAATTTCTTTTTCTGCATATGCGTGACACCCTTTGAAGTCATTCTCTACAACCAGTCCTGACATCTGAGCTGTAAAGAATCACTTTAAAAACAAAATTCTACCATTTCAAATTAATAAATGTAAAACTTACTCCAAGTATTTTCATTATTTGAAGTCGTAAAAAGTCGGTTTTTCACTGATGTTTCTGATTTTAACTTTTCGTATTTAAACCGAAATAATGTTATGCGTAACACATTAGATTACTTCTAATGTGTCAATATCCACCACTATGTTATTTTACGTCTAGTAATATTCATCTAAATTTACTTTCACTTAAAATAACCTTAAACAGCCCTGCTAAATATGTTTCATTCACCATCAATTATATTCTGACATGTTTCGTCGCTCCTGCGGGAAACCTGCGAAAAAATTTTTTCCTACTTCTTCTTCTTCGTTGCTTTTATTAATTATTAATTTACAAATCGGAAGGTTTGATGTTTACTGGACTTAGTTCACGAATTGAATTGCATCTGCCTTGACATGATTCTGGTGATTCCCTCGGGTTATACAAATATGTGTCTACACTGCCCTCTGGTGATAAAAATTGGAACTACAAAAACTGACTTCGAACTTTTATGATTTGCTTTATTACCAGTTTGGGATATTTATTTCACTATTTACCGAGAAAAACAAACAAACAAACAAAAAAAGAAAACAGAGCTACAACATTTCCATCACGGTTTTAAAAGCAAGGTGTTTTTTTATTGCAGCAGAAAATAATAGTGAATTCCAACCCCTTTAACGAACCCAAACATAATTTAGCATTTCCTCGGATGATCAAAATTGTGTACAGAATAATGTAACGTATTTTCTAATTATTCTCCTCTGTGATTCGTTTTTGCACTCCTATAATCTTCTTGGTGTAGTCTGTTACCAAAAATATGAAATGCTTGTGTTTCTGGTGGTTTTAGCGAGACGCTGAACAGTAATCCAGAATCCATACTCAAGAATCAATAATTGTTGATAAACAATGTGAGACCGGATTAATTATATCGGCCACAGTTTCTGATATTGGGGAAATTGTTCCTGATTTTGAGTCTGAACGTTACATCGTGGAAGTTTGACGAACGCGGACCAGTAGATGTCACTGTTCCCTAGTAAACCCTGGTGCGAATACAGAAGAAGAAAAGACAGCGACCCGGATGAGGAGAATATAAAGCGGAAGCAGGCCTCGGCTTGTCCTTTTTCCTGTGGAGCTAACCACGTTGGTAGCGTCCGTTCCTGGCTCACCGCTGATCGCTTGAATTTCTTCCGATTAAGTCGGTCAGGAATAACTGAAATGGTATGCTCTTTTTCAGTATACTCAAATCTTATGTATATTTCGTGCATGACATTCGTATAGTTTAATTTAGAGCAAATAACTAAATCTTTACCACCAATAGCAAGAATTCCACCTGGCTTCCCGCCGTATGTAATACAAAAAAAAAAAAAAAAACTTTAAGAGAACTTATCTTGTTCGTGTTAAACATGTCAATTAGCTTAGTAAATTGACTCAGTATTAACCTAGGGTCGCTGTTAATAATTCGGCTTAAAGAAATTTAATATTTGTATTTAGTTTGTAGACATTATGTTTAAATTGAAGCACAAATCAAGCTAATGAGATTTTTAAAACCAAAGTTCTTCCTGGTGTGAATTGAACAATATTAAAGTCGTGAAAGCAATTCTGTAACTAAAAACAAATCACTCCAAGTGCAGCTTCTTTCAAAGATTAAGGTAGAAAAAAAAAAAAAGAACCACGACGACACGGCGGGGTCTTCTTCTACTCCAGGCTTTTAAGGACACTGGTAAGGCGCCGGTTGAGACCGAGGTCGCCATCCATCGCATCCGCATTACCCTCACCAGCCGCAACGTGAAATCTCTGGAGAAAGGTAGCTGGCCTCCATTTATGAATTTATTTTAGATAAAATTGAGCGATGAGGATGAAAAACATTTGACAGTTATTAAACATGGTGACTGTATACGCTATTCTGAGCCGAGACGTCTTTACTAAATTTATTGGTTGTAGTTGAGTAGATCTTAATTTTCTTTTTTCTTTTAAGTCTGCGCAGACCTGATCCGTGGTGCCAAGGAGAAGAACCTGAAGGTGAAGGGACCGGTCCGTATGCCAACCAAGGTGCAGACTTTTCTAGATTTTTTTCTTTTTCCCCCTCTAGTGTCACACCACTTTTACTGAAACCTTAAAAATCTTTTGGATGTCCTAAAGCATTCTTTAATTTTTTTTTTCTCATCTCTAGACTCTGCGCATCACCACCAGAAAGACTCCCTGTGGTGAAGGATCCAAAACCTGGGATCGCTTCCAGATGAGGATCCACAAGCGACTGATCGATCTGCACAGTCCATCTGAAATTGTCAAGCAGATCACCTCCATCAGCATCGAGCCTGGCGTAGAGGTCGAAGTCACCATTGCAGATGCATAAGCAGTGCAGTTTTTCAATAAAAAAAACTGAAAGAAATTACGCTCGTTTCTTTGTGTGAAACTTTTCTGACAACTAAGAATCCTTAGAAAATAAGGAAATACTGATGAGTTTGAAAGTATTCAACCTGTAACTTTCAAACTGGTTTAACAGTTGAGCATAAAGTTATGATTTGCTAACACATGTGGGTGGAAGTAGCTTTAATAAGCTAAGAAATGAACATTTGAATCTGGGAATGTGTATTTGATTCATTTCACTAATTTAAGTATTTGAAACTAGAGCTCCCAGATATTAAAAGCCCATAATTAAGGTTCATAGATAATTGACAGAGGGTGACACAGAAGCATCACCCTCTGTGTCGTGGTTAGCTCTAGCCCCTTTCAGATTTTTTCATTTAATTTTCATGTGTTACTATTGAAAAGTTTGAGGATTCCTAGTAAAAACAAGCAAATCAAAGGGAGCGTCATTAAATAAAACCTGTGAATGGCAAACAAGGAAGATAGGTTTTATAAGACTGTAGGTGAAATAAAATAGATTAAAACTTGAACATACAGGACTTTAACACTTTTTAAAATACAAATGCATAATACAGGCAAATGTAGTGGATGAAACCACAGAATATGTTGGAATGTCAGAAATGTAAAGTGAAAGTTTGAAAAATAAGGCAAAGTTTAGCATAGATGCAGTGGAAAAAGAATCATTCTAACTTGAGATTTTCATTACCTTCTAAATGAACCAACAAATGGCTAAAATGTATCACATAGTCATACAAATTTACAGAGGTGCACATATAATATGAGCCCAGATGGATGTCAACTGTTAATTCAATTATATTTAGAACTATATTGCATTATTAAACAGAGTTTATAGAACATTGTTAATTTAAATTATCAATTTGGTGAATAATTTGCAAATATCAAACACATTTCTTAAAAAAAATTATATATTTTTTTTTCAATAAAAGCTCCAGAAAAGCCATGTATTTGCAGTGTGAACTGGGCGTGTTTGCCCACATTTTCCAGATGAAATTGGGAAATGCTTGGAGTATGAGGAAGAGAGTAATCTCCAACTAAGGTGTTGATTTTCAACTAAAACTCCTCCTTTGCTTGTTCCTCATCAGTTCTAGCCGAGTCATTCGCCAGCTGACCGTTAGGGAATGGACCTCAGTGCTGGAGCAGAACCCTCCTCTGTAGTTGGTCCCACAAGATGATGATGTGGGTAGGCTCACACCTGCTTCCAATAAAAATGATCACATGTTCCTTTGACGCTTTTCACCGGTAGATCTTTTTGCAGGTAGTGGTAGAGTGGAAGCTCATTTCAGGCTGAAAAGTATTAGATTTCTCCTTGAAATCAAAGCTTTTCCTCAGGAAGAGCACTGTTTTGATTTCACCAAGTGAGGACATGCAGCCTGCTGACATGGATCTGACTGGGGAGTTTTCTGTCTTCAGTCCTTCACTCCAACAGGTAAAGGCTTTTCGTAGCCTATTTCTGCTCCAATCAAATCACTTCAGACTAATAGCGATGCCATTCTACCTGAAATATGTATGTTTATTTTCCTTTTCTAGACTGTGATGACTTCTGGTGCTGGACAGCAGATGATGCAAATTTACCTCAGAGTTCGGCCCTTTTCCAAAGAGGAGCTCTCTGCCAACGAGGATCAGGTGCAGTTTAGGCCTCAAGTAACCTTTGCATCTTAGTTCACATCCAAAGACTGTTTAACTGAAGTCTGTTTACTGCCAGAGTTTTAGTTCACCTGCTTTCTTGTCCAGCCAAGGCAAAGGGTTTAATGACTCGCGTGTTGCATTAAAGCAACCATTCGCCAGTGTTACAATGGCTTCTATCTTCTAAAGGGTTACGGTTAGGGTTAACCCTTCTAAAGGGTTAACCTTTAGAAGAGTTAACCCTTCCTTTAGCTTTGAAAAGCTAAAGGAAGCTCTTCAAAGAGGTCATTGTCATGGAAATGGTCACAAATGTGATTAGAAGCTATTTTACCCCCTTGGGTTTAAGGTACAATTGAAAGATTGGGCATCGGCCCGTAAGTTGCTGAGGCATCTTGAGTAAAGCTTTAATTTTAAATTGCTAAACCGACCCATACCCCTTTCGTCTCTCGTCAGGACTGTGTTGTGATTGATGATGGCCAGACGGTGACTCTGAACGCACCGAAGGGATCTGCCACCATGAAGAGCAGCGAGAAAGGAATTGGCTTGTCGATCCACAAGTTCTCCTTCTCAAAGGTTTTAAGCAAGCTCCGCACCTCTTTCAATATCTACGCATCAGACGTGGCTTAATTTTGGTGCCTCTAGGTTTTTGGACCCCAGACAACACAAGACGAACTCTTCAGGGGTGCGGTGAGAACCCAAGTGTTTGATTTCTTGGAAGGAGAAAATGCTTTGATATTCAGCTATGGCGTAACCAATGCTGGGAAAACCTTCACAATCCAAGGTAAGTGTGCAAGCACCCAACCCTCTGTGAATAATCAGGCACAAGCCCTAAATTCAGGCTTTGAAATCCTTTTAGGAACACCAAAAGATCCGGGGATTCTTCCACGGGTGTTGGATGCTGTCTTTAGCTACATCGGAGGCCTTCAGTACCATGGAATGGACCTAAAGCCATATCTGATGAATGGCATCCAGTTTCTGGATGCCGAGCAAGTCAAGCAGGAGAGGACTGCTAAAATGACTGTTCTTGCTTCAGTCAAAGAAGTGAAACCTTAGATTTACCTCCAACTCTTTGCAAATCATCTAAAAATGTCTCCGCATTGTCATAACTTCAGTGTTCTTGCTCTCCAGGAATGTGATCATCAAAGACTCAGCAGTAGTCCAGAGCCTTCGATCTCTTCAGATATCACTCTTTCATCTTCTTCTTCATCATCCAACAACCTGGCAGGTAGAAAACGAATGCTCTTTAATTTGCAACTAAAAACTTTTTTTTCTTGGGCTTCCTTAAATAAAAAAAAGACACTGGATCTTCATCTCTGGCATGAAAATCCAATGCGTGTTTGCCAAGATGGTGGCAAACATTTTATATTTATTTATTTATTGTCACATAGCATCTACTTTTTTTTGTTTCCTCTTGACAGAAGCTGGTGGCGACCAGTTTGCCCTGTGGGTGGCTTTCTTTGAAATCTACAACGAGTGTGTGTATGACCTCCTCCAGCTGTCCCAGTCCAAGAAGCGCTCCTCTCTCCGCGTGTGTGACGACGGAGCTGGAAATGCTTATGTGAAAGGTGTGAAACATGTAAATACAAATGCAACATTTGACTTTTGCAGTAATTTAAATACTCTTTATCTGACTTTAAGATCTCAAATGGATTAACATCCAGAACCTGAGTGAAGCCAACAAACTGCTGCAGTTTGGAAATAAGAACAGAAGTGCTGCAGCCACTAAAATAAACCAGTCGTCCAGCAGAAGGTGAACTATTAAGTTTTTCATCTATCTTGTTGGAATTGGGTCTGTGTGTTTATTTTCTTTTTTTTAGTCACAGTATATTCACCATGAAGTTGCTGAAGATCGACGGACAAACAGTGGAAAGGATTTCTGAGTAAGTAATATTGATATCAGATCAGGAGATCCTAACGTCTGGAATTTAAATCTCTTAACATGAAGGCTGCAAAATATATTTAAAGATTATCCTTTTCTTGTTTGTTTGTTTTTTCTTTTTTTTTTTGGTGAATAACTTTCCCAGGTTCTCTCTCTGCGATCTGGCTGGTTTGGAAAGATGCAACAAAGCGAAGACATTCGGAGAGCGGCTGAAGGAGGCTGGGAACATCAACAATTCCCTCCTTATTCTAGGAAAATGCATCAGCGCCCTCCGTAGCGGTCAGGCTGACGGGTAAAAGGAGTTGGAAGCTGGTTGCCAATCATTGGGTTTAAATTTACTTTTTGTTTAACTGGGACAACTTTGTGTCTCGGTGTCAAGAATGAAGGTCACCTACGTTCCGTTCCGAGAAAGCAAACTCACCAAGCTCTTCCAGGCTTTCTTCTGCGGGAAAGGAAGAGCCGCGATGATTGTCAACATCAACCAGTGTGCGTCCACTTACGACGAGACCCTCCATATTATGAAGTTCACTGCCATCGCCAAACAGGTTAGTTCAGGCAAATGGACACCAAGGTCATTCCCAATTCGAATGAGACTTTATGCAATCAGAACTCCCCCCCACGCCCCCCAGGTGGTTCAGGTGATTCCAGATGAACCTGCGGCGCCTTCAGGCCCTTGTCTGGTCGGCAGGGATGGGAAGCCATTGATGAGGAATGGCATTCTGGAGGGCTACCCATCCGAAGACGAGCTGTTTGAAGAAGAGGACGATGTGGACATGTCTTTGCTGCCACAAAATGTAAAGCTAACAACTATCTTACTCCTTTTTTTTTTTTTTTTTTTTTTTAACTTTTGTGGCTCTAATGAAAACTCTTGTCTGCATGGATTTCTCTTTTTAAGGATCTTCTGAACATAATTGAGAACCTCCGAACTAAATTTCTTGCCGAGCGAAAGAAGAACCTGGTCCAAGAAATGGAAATCCGTAAAGAAATGGGGGACGCCATGTTGCAGCAGCTCCTGGAGAGCGAAGAACTCCGCATGTATGCTCAGTGCTGTTTAGATTCATCTTGGGTGGTTCACTTTAACAAGCCATTGGTGTGTGTGTGTGTGTGTATATATATATATATCTCCTTAAAGCCGGCAGGCTGAGGAGCTGAAAGAGAGTTATGCAGAGAAGCTGGAGAACACGTTTGAGATGTACAAAGATGCGATCAAGGAGCACGCTTATCAGTGTGCGATGAGCAACCTGGAGGATAACTATGTGCCGCTTGTTGCGTTCACTGCTGAACAGGAGAAAGCTGAGGTAATTTCTTTTCCTTGTTTTTTTTTTTTTTTCTTTTTAAATTAAAAATTACATTTTAAATTAAAACATATGAAATGTTCTTTCACATTGAAAGAACTTTGTAGAAGTGATCCAAACAAAATAAGTCTCTTAAAAAAGACAGATTAAATATAAATACAAAGGAGTGACTATGAATGACAATTTCGTATTTATAACAACTGGCTAAACTCAAATTACAAAATATAGTGGTGGTAGTTTATAGCTTAAGAGTCATTGGTATTACAGCTCCTTGATTGGTCCCAGCTTAACAACTATGAAATTGATTACATTCAGTTTTGATACTTGCATATTTATACATATGCTAGTATACGATGTATAAATATACATATTATATTTGGTGTCAAAGGTTTTGCCCCATCCTCATTTACATTTTTGCTTTTATTTTAACATTTGTCATATTTCAGTAGGCTTCAGTGTTTCCAAACATTAAACCAACTTAAGGGGTGGTGTGGTGATGCAGGGGTTAAGCACAACACACATAAGGAGGCCTTAATCCTCAACAAGGCCGTTCGATTCCCGGCCTGGTGAACTTTGCCACATGTCTTCCCTCTCTCTCTTCACCTAATTTCCTGTCAACACTTTCAAATAAAGGTCACTAGAGCTGGAAAAAAAACTTAAATATTACATAAAGATGAGGCAAGCCTACAAATCATACAGTTTTAAAATTAAAAGTTTTAAAAATGGAGAAAAGTTTTCTGTGCACATCTAATAATTTCCATGTTATTACTTCTCACTTAATTACACAAATATAATCGTTCTCCACTACCACGAAAACAAGTTGCAGATTATTTCCATTATGTTGATATTACAACACTGAACTAACTTCAATAGTTTTTTTTTTTTTTTGTCCTCCTTTACCTCAAAATAATAGAACGAATTATCCAAAAGGTGGGACAGAACTTTAAACATTTTAAGTTGGCCACTGGCTACATCACATGACATATTTTACAATGCAGTTTCTATATATAAATATGATTTTTGTTTTTTGGTAGGCGCTCAAACGTAAAGTGTCTGAGTTGGAGGACTTGCTGTCCAGCATAGGAAGAGGCGTTTCTCCAGTGCTGAGAGTGGATCAGTGGTGTCAGACGGAACCGTTGCCAGATGCAGGAGAAACGGGTAAAAAGTTTCCTCTCTCCCGTTCTGAGATCTCTAGATGCATTGATGTTAAATTACTTTTTTGCCCACACAGATGATCGAATCAAACAGCTTTGCCAAGAAAATGGTGTCCTTGAGAAAATGTGCGAGGATAATAAACAGGTAACGGTGTCAGAACCTCTCACTCGGAGGCTGTTTCAACGCATAATGATGTAGATGTTTGGTCTTCAGTTCATTTTATATTTGGAGAAAAGGCTGGTGGATCTTAGCCAAACTCTGCAGCACGTCCGGGATGATTTTCTGGAGAAATCGGATGATGCAGAGGCTCTGCGGAAGACGGTTGACGAACAGGTGAGACGATGTCGCCGTTGGGGACAGAGAGTTCAGAAACTTCCCACGGTTGCAATCGTCTTTTGAGTGTAAATGTTTTGTGCTGTGTCACAACAGTCCAAATCCATGGAAGACGTTCTGTGCCAGAATGCTGAAAAAGACGAGGAGATTGCCTCGCTTAAAGCTGAAATCGAAAAGCTTTCACAGAAGTCTCCAGTGCAGCTCAAGACCAGGACCAGGAAAGGCCTACTGGCCAACATCAAGGAGGTGGTTTCATCCCCTAGGAGGGGCCCGTCCAGCAACAGCCTCGTGAAGCCTCCCAGGACTGCCAAGTACTGAACATCCCACCGTCTGTACTTTGGTGTTTTTTAAATGCAACTTTGTATCTTAGTGGCTTAACTCAGCAAAATGTTTGAATTTATTGAACTGGAAATCTCTACAGAAGGTTTCAAATGTAATTTATTTCCAGATATTGTTTTTTTACATTTTAAATGTTTTTGTTAATAAAATTCTATTGTTGATCCCTACTTCTTGATATTATAATCATTGACTCAATTTGATTGCTTTAAAATACCAGAACACATCAATTTCTTCCAAACTGCTTTCCTCACACAAATTGCTGCCTGACCTCCCTGTTCATTAGGATTAAATTAAAACACAGGTGGACTCAGTTTATAAATGGGAGTGGGAACTCCCAGCATTAATTTGACGTCAGACCAGCTTTCTAGCTCAGAAGTCAGAACATGGCGATGCCTGTAAACATTGTTTGAAATGGCTCCTAAAACATTTTAAGCTTTACTTAAGCAAACGTCACTTTTTAGGTCCTTCCTGTAGGACCTAAAAAGTGGTCCTTTTTAGGACCACTTTTTATTAATGTCTAATAAATTAATGTCTGACGTCATTAATTTGACGTCAGACCAGCTTTCTAGCTCAGAAGTCAGAACATGGCGATGCTTGTAAACATTGTTTGAAATGGCTCCTAAAACATTTTAAGCTTTACTTAAGCAAACGTCACTTTTTAGGTCCTTCCTGTAGGCTAATTCCTTACTGTTGTCGATGCTAGCACCCGCCATATTGAAACGTGAAGTCCGTCTTATTGGGGAGTTGCTCCCACTGGGAAATCTGACTTTAGAGGGCGTTCATTTTTTTTTTCTCCTTTTCTGCTGGGCAGTCAGAATTTCCCAGTTCAGAGTACAACTGGAAGTCAGTATAACTTGGTGACTTTGGACGGAGCTGGGTTTTACTGAATTATAATTGGGGCCAGCTTTACAAGGATGTGGGCCCTGGGCTGGATCCAGTTTTGGTGCCCAATCCACTAAGGAAAATGTATTGTAATAGTGCATATTACAACAAATAATAGCAGATATGTCAATACATAGGCAGTAACTCCCATATTGTTACCAAAGAAATCAACTAATTTTATAATTTTCAAAGACTTGAATTTTGTTTGTATTCATAAAAAATCCAAAATACTAATACAACTCCCCTAATTTGGGCAGATAAGCTTTGTATAAATCACAATGTTTCCAAAACATGCATTCATTAAAAAAAAGAAATTGGGACCTTGGGCTGCTACCCCTGTAAGCCTTCTCTAAAGTCTGGCCTAGATGATCAATGTATTGGACTAAAGGTGGAAATATTCATAAGTTACAACTCCATAACTACTTTTTTTTAATTGCACATTTATTTGTATTTTTTCTAAGTGGATGCGCTCTACTACAAACCCTAGCTGTGGGACGACTGCATGAAGTGCAGCACGTTGACCTTTACAGATGAGTGAAGGAGGTGTAGCCTGTACGGAGCGCTTGAGGTAAGGGAGCAGAGCCTCCTCGGTTAGTGAAAGGACCATCGTGGCTCAGGCTGCCAGCTGCTCTCCTGTCTCGGTGATGGTTAATGAGATTAGCAGTCCGTCTTAGCCTGCGTCAGTGCAAAGGGGTCAATCACTGGATTATCATCTTGCTTAAGAGTTACATCAGTTTAATATACTTTTTTCTTTATTGCTTTCACTTTCCAAAGCATGTTCAGCACGTACAATTGCACTTTATCTGCAGATGGGGGTGCTTCGCTCTGCAACATGCTTCGCCTCGGGACCGAGCGTGTCCAGGCTCTCGGGCGCTGAATGAGGCATCTTCCAGGGAGAGAAGAGGAGCCAGGGCAGCTGGAGAAGTGAAGGGCAGTGGGGCCGAGATCTTGCCTGCTGTGGCAGAGTCTGAGACTCTGTGCGAATCATCCCCATGCCACTTGTAAATAACAAAGTTGGCGATGATTGCACGGCGAGCGGAGACAAGGCTTTGGCCGATGGAAAGGCGCTGGTGGACTCGTTGATAAAGGTAAGTTGCAGCCGGCTTTTATTCATGCTTTCATAGCTGAAGTTGATGCTGTGACCCAGTTCTAGCATGTCATGTTCTACCAAAAATAATAAAGTCTTTGTGAACATTTTTTTAGATGTCTGATCTTAAAACATGGCCCCAAAAAGAATGGAAATATGTCTTGAAAAAAAGATTTTTTTAACATAACTTTCTATTTTAAATACATCCTCACTCTCTCACCATGCCCAGACATGATCATACACAAAAACAGGAAAAAATCTTTCCCCCCTGCAGCTAAAAGAGCACTTTATTTGAAAAGAATCCCCCGGTCCAGTGCATCTTTGTGCTCCTCTATTAGCTAATGTCATAGTCCTGCCATGCAATTCTGTCCCCACACTTAGTATCAAATATTCCATTTTTTTTTCTTTTTTGTGAATATTTTCTTGTAGTTTTGTCTATTACTTTAAAGTTTAAGCATATTTAAATAATTATTTTATATCTTCCTGCCTGATGAAATAAATGTATTGGTGCTGAGACCATCTTCATGTCACCACCAAAAAATATATATAATGTAAAATTGAATTTTAAAATGTGTTATATTAACTGACTTTTCCTCTGAATACTGTCATCTCTGATTAACCATGTATTAATATGTTACTATATTTTATGTAACATACTTTAGTGATTAAATTGAACAAAAATCAATTGTGTAAATAAAGAGTTATTATTGTGTTGCGTCACGAAAAAAAAAAATGGGGGCCTCTTGTACTCTGGTCCACAAGGTTGTTTTGGCTTATCTACAAATAGATCCATGATAATGGGATTATATCTAATATTTTTAATGAATGAAACCATGGCTGCTAATCGCCTGAGGCTAAGCTAATGGTTCTTTATAAAACCCATGAACTGCTTGATGAATATCACACCAGACAAACTGTACTTTTTTTTCAGACTACCTAGATCCTTGAAAATTCAGCTCATCATTTTTTGTCAATGAAATGTTGCCTCTACAAGTCAAAATTTTTATAATGTGTATTATAGTTTTACTGCACTGACTAAAGTTGTCATAGGGACATTTGTATTGCCGTTTATGTAGTTGCTAAGATGACTAATAGATAACGTTTAATGGAGATTAGTGGTGCTGTGGTTCACGTGACGTGAAAAGCCACAGCATATCAGTGTTTATCTACAGCACCTTGCAAAAATATTCACACCCTTGAACTTTTTTTTTGCATTTTGTCACGTTACATTACAACCACAGACCTCAGTGTAATTATTTAAGAATTTATGTGAAAGAGCAACAGAAAGTACTGCAAATTTCTGAAGAGGAAGTAAATGAATGTGCACTACTTATTCATCAAACTTCTTCAATAAAAATTTGAAAAGTGTGACTCTCTTTGTGTTTGGAAATCGGATATCCAGAGTTCCCAGTCGGGGATGTGACAAGAACATTCTTTGGACTCAGAAGGCCCGAGTTCAGCAACTAATAAGGCAGCTTTCTGTTTAAACATAGTAGAAGTCACAATTAGAGACTATTTACAATCAGTCAAATCAGTGATTTGACTGATTTTTAGACTTTTATAAACACACATCACCCTAAAAACACCATTCCCACTGTAAACATGGTGGTGACAGCATCATGTTCTCAGGATGTTTTTCTTTACAGGAAAGCTGGTCAGAGTTGATGAAAAGACAGATGAAGACAATGAGAAAAAACATGAAGCCAAAGCTACTGTGGAGGTGTTTAGATCAAAACATATTCTTGTGTTAGAATGGCTCAGTCAAAGACCAAACCCAAATCCAATTGCAGAGGTTTAAAAACTGATATTTAGAGATGTTCTCTGTTTAGTCCGACTGACCTTAAGCTTTAAAAAAAAAAAATCATAAATAAATTAAGAAAAAACATTTGGTTTCTAGGTGTGCAGAGCTGGAGATATGGACCAACAGACTTACAGCTGTAATTACTTAAAGTGATTTGATAAAGTATGGATTCAGGGAGAATTAATACAAAGGCACGCCAGGCTTCTCATGTTTCTTATTGTTAAAAGAAAAAAAACAAACAAACAAAAAAAAGACTTATTTTTCTATAAAACAATTGAGCTACTTTGCATAGTACATACCATTCTACTGAAATATATCAAGGGTTTGTGGTTGGAAATCTGGAAAAGTTCAAAAGATGTCTAAACATGGTGGCTGTTTGAGTGCTTTGTTTGAATTGTTAATTCCCAGGTGAATAGCTAAACCATAAACAAATATATGATCACTAATCTATACCGACTTACTTTTCTGTGGAGAATAAGTTTTCTCTAATGTGAATTTTTTTCTTGTTTATAGTTGCTGAAATTCAGCATCTCTGTGTGTGTGTGTGTGTGTGTGTGTGTGTACTTGTTTTAGTTATCATAAAGGTTCCAAACCACGGGAGCCCACCTCAAAGAGGGACCTTGTGTTTGCGTGGGGCCCAAAATCCTGTGTGTGTGTGTGTGTGTGGTGTGACAAGAATCTTTAATTTTGTTGTCTTTTAAGAAAAGATACAACCAAACACTAGGTTTGCAACACAGTTGCTCTGTTTTTGACATGTAATATTGTTTTATGTGTTGTCCTTGATTAAACAAATTCAAATTGAATTGAGTTGACGATATAAATCCCTTTTTTTCCCTCTCTCTCTCAGGTTGTAGCTTGCTACCGGCATTTAGCCTCATGCGTGGGTGGTTGCACAGACAGCCTGCAGCTCCGCGATGAGTTGAGGCAAACGAGAGAAAAGGCCCAAAATTTGGCCGGGGACATCTGCCACCACCTGACCTCACACCTCAGGGACAAGAGCCTGCCCGATGGACAGCGCAAGGAGATGGAGCTCCTCTGGGTGGCCTTCTCCTCATGCCTGGAGCTGCTGCATGTTGACATGTGCAAAGTTTTGAACATCAGCGGCATTGTCTCGTTAGCTGACTCTGCATCACTTGTGCATACTGGCCTGGAAGGTAGGTAATAATCTGAATGCATCACTACCTGACCCGTGTGAAGTCGACGCAGAGAGCTAGGTTGGTCAAGCCGATTGGTCAGCAGGCCAGTCAACATGTTTGAGAAAGAAACATGCTTTCTCAAACATGTTTTGCATGTATGAGAAACCACGCAAAACATGGCTTAAAGAGAGAATCGTTGAATTTGTTGTATTACTTTACACTCACTGTTTGATACTAACAGTATCAATTATCTTAGACCAAAGTTTTAGATGAGTTAACACCATTAGAGAGTGAGGATGTTAAAATGAAAGTTTTAACATCCTCACTGGTGCTTTAATTTAGATGCTGCCGTGGTAACAGCAGGAAGCTGCCGTTTAGGAGTGCTCCACTTAGGCTAAAACAACGTGATCAACAAATAGTTGTTATCAGAATATCTATTTGTTCTCATTAAAACTTTTCATAGTTTTTATGTTCAAAACACAGTTTGTCACCCTTCGCCCAACAGGAGGATGCAGTGACGTAGCGGCCCGGGCCCTGAGTTTGCCCGACCTGAACCAGGCTCAGACAGATTCCCTCCCTTCCGGCCTCGAGAGCCAGGAGCGCAGTACCATGGAGCTGGAGATCAGTCAGATTGACCGCATGATCGACGACATGGAGATGAAAGTCAATGTGCTGCGTTGGATGGTGGAGCCCCACGGGCCGCAGTACGCAGACCCCCTCAGCAGCACTGACAGCGTCTCCATGGCTGTGCAGTCCATAGACGAGGAGCAGCAGGCCCCCACATCACAGCCCCTGTGCCAGCGGAGCCACATATTTGTGCTCTTACTGCTGGTTGGTGTTTTTTTCGTAGCGGCCACTTTATCTCTCTGTATTTTCTTTTTCTCATGAGCAAGACCTTAAGAAATTTAAATTGATCATCTTTTTCTGAAAGTGAAGAAAAATTACTTATTTGTTTAAACAGTGTACCAGACTTAATCCAGCTGCAAGCTAGTATACAATTTTTTACACTAAATCTAACTAAATGCTTTGATTTTAAAGTATGCCACTTAGGACTTGATTCATAATCTGAAATTGAGTGTAGTCCAGATGGTGAATTTTCCTTTTGTTCTCTGCTCTCTGAATTTATCAGTAACAGGTTGGAAAAATCAAATGGATCGCCTCCTGAAGTTGGATGTCCCTGAACAACCCTGAACATATCACTATTAACTTGTTAAATCAATAACACATGCATGTAGCATTATCACATTTTTTGTAAAAATATTCCTCTAGGGCCAAAATGAAATCCTCAATTATTGCTAGCTTGCAAGACCAATGACTGTTAGCTTGCATGGCTAAAGGCTGTTAGCCTAGTTATTAAAACTACATTCTATTTGTTCTCAAGTTAGAGACTGAAAAACAAAATCAAGAACATCCTTAAAATCTGAATTTGTTTGTCTCTAACAGCTAAAAATGCAACATATCTTCCATGGATGTATGAATTTGTGGCGGTTGCGTAAAGCTAGCTATTGATAACTTTTGACAGTTTGTGTCTTGTTAAACCTTTGGTGCACATAGAGCTATGAAAATCTATTTTTCCGAACATGTCCTTTCAATGTTTTGAACACATTAAATGAAGAGAAACACATGATTGACAGCTTGTGTTGCTACTATTAGTTAACAATAAACCAAAGAGCAAATCTCAGTGGAAATCCCACAGATTTTCCAGCTCCTATATGAGCCACGGTGAAGTTCTTTGGGAAACTGGAGCCAAGATTTAGTTTTTCTCTGTTAAATGTAATAAAGTATGTAAAACAGAAAAGCTAACATTTCTGTACATTTTGCTTAATGATTGGAGGAAAAAAAAGAAGCTAGAATGACACTTGCAACTTATTTTTTCTGATTGCCAATAAAAGTATAAAGTTTGACGAAACCCTGTTGTCATTTCTCTTTTTTTTTCCTCAGAGGGACAATTTAATAAGATCTACTTTTGAAATGAGGTTAAATTAAAAATCATTGAAGCAAAATAAGATAATTCTCCTGGCATCTTCATTTTGTTTTAAGCCAGGCTAGATGGCCCAGCCAGCACACCACCAACCCGGGATAGTGTTTAACATTTATGAACCTTTAAATTGTCATACTAGCACTGGGAACATGCAACTGATTCCTGTCAGAGTAAAAAATTAAAGAAAACAGTGTAAACATTGTTCACTGAGTTTTGTTATTTAATGTGTTTTTTTTAATGAACCAGTTATTGTGTAGGTTTTGCAGCTCTAGAAAAATTAGTAATTATCATGGGTAAGGGTAAATATGTCTCTTTGGATTCAAATGATTGCTACTGCTTGATCTATGCATGAAAAATGTACAATAGAATATCCATTCTCTATTGTCTTATTATGAAAGCTTTTGTTTAGGTAATTTTGAAGAATTTTAGGTATCACTTCTCAGTCCCCACCTTTAAAATTAACCACATTTTCAATCTCCTCCTGGTGTACAATGAAAGAAGATTAGGCAAATAGTTTTGTAAATATTTTTAGCAATTTATCTGCAGAAGCGGAACCTATAGACAGATTTTGTGCTCATGTTCATAATGTCCTGATGTTCTTTATGTACTCGCCTCCTGTAAGCACAGGAATTATTAGATATGAAATATAGATCTACTACATAAGCATAAATATAGTTTTCTTTGTGTTTGAAATATTGGGAAACGTCTGGCATAATTTTAAAATAAATTTGTAATCACGCAAACTGCAATTTAGTAGCGTGTTTTGCGCTTTATTTTGACAGGCGAGACAGGAAGTTTGTATGGTATACATGTCATACTTAATTGACAATGGGTCATTTACTGGGTGAAATGCGGCGATGACAAAACGAAAAGGCGATATCAACACTTCGGAGATTTTTAACAGACAGGGGACCTGCTTTGGGAAGGACTTTCTCCACAACGACGCAAACTTTGACCATGGTGCTGAAACAGCAGCCTTGGCTGCTGCTGAAGCTCTTCCGTTTGAACCAATCACAGAGGCGCTTTGACCCCGCTGCTTTAATCCAGGACAGGGCAAGTAGGTGGGCAGCAGCACTGCGATCGAGCATTGCCCCGGTTCTGTGGAGTCTGACAGCAGGCAGCACCTCAGTTCTCACCGCTACATCTCGGCCTAACTTTGAGCCTCAGTCACTGAGATGGAGACGAGCTCCAGGACTGAAGGTTACGGGTTTCTCTGTCCTGAGAAACATCTCCGTGCGAGGTAAAGCTGCTTATGGGGTGGGGTTTCATTTGTATCAAAAATAAGTAGAAGTCATATGTGTAGATGTGTCGTTGCTATGTGTTGTTGGTCTATGTCGTTGGTCTATGTTGCATGTAGATGATGCATATGTAGATGTTGCATATGTCTATGTTGCATATGCGTTCGCTGCATATGTGATGAACGTCGTTGGTCCATGCTGTTGGTTCATGTCGTTGGTCCTTTTCGTTAGTCCGTGTTGCTATTGCCTGTTTTCTGCGCCATTAAAAAGTGCTGAAGTAGGTCATGTATGATCAAATTGTTTATTAGATATTACAAAAATGTTGGTCTTTCAATATTAGTGGTTTCAATAAAATTGTTTTCAAAATGTTAAGTTTTCTACCTCGTATTTTCTTTAGGCATTAGTCGGGGCAGCTAACGAGGTAAAGGGGTCCTGGCCCAGTGAAGGGGCCGCTAAATTTCTTTTTAAATCTGTGATATATCTTCATTTTAAGAAGAATTTTCACTGTTGGCATGTATTTGAACTTCTCTCTTTTATTCACTTCAGCGCACCTCACAGTTTTAAACAAATTCTGTAGTTTTCGGCGTACTTCTAAATCTGCTCCTTATTCGCATCTTTTTGGGCCTTCTACTGCCTCTAGTGGCGTGGGGTGGTAACACATCGAATATAATTTCATTACTAAATCAAAATTCCACAAC
>NW_006800047.1:196113-196334 GCF_000485575.1 Poecilia formosa | reverse complement strand
TCACTCCATTTTAAATGACTCCTGGCCCAGTGCAAACGGCTGAGCTTGTGGAGCTTGCTTAGAAATGGCTTCCTCTTTGCACTGTAGAGTTTCAGCTGGCAGCAGCAAATGGCGCAGTGACGTTTAAGGGCCCGGAGACCATCAGCCTCCAGTAGAGTTTTACGGCCTTGACCCTTACGCACAGCGATTGTTCCAGATTCTCTTAATCTTTTGATGATGTT
>NW_006800047.1:193411-194553 GCF_000485575.1 Poecilia formosa | reverse complement strand
GATTATAAAATACTTGCTTTAGTGTTG
This sequence comes from Poecilia formosa, assembly GCF_000485575.1. NCBI lineage: Eukaryota > Metazoa > Chordata > Actinopteri > Cyprinodontiformes > Poeciliidae > Poecilia > Poecilia formosa. The sequence continues at coordinate 194,526 of NW_006800047.1, read as the reverse complement.
GCCAAACGTCTTAAGAATGCTCTACAGGATATCATTGATGAGAGTCAGTCAGGATTCATGAAAGGACGTCACATATCCAACAATATAAGGTTGATCCTTGATATAATAGATTACTCAGATTTAACTGAAGATAATAGTTTTATTTTATTTCTTGACTTCAAAAAAGCTTTTGATTCTGTGGAACACGACTTCTTATTCTTAGCTCTTGAAAAATTTGGATTTGGTCCCGTGCGATAAAATTAAAATCTGGAACTTCCCCCAGATTTCAATTACATCGAGGCATCAGGCAGGGCTGTCCTGTTTCCCCATATCTCTTCCTCCTAGCTGACCAACTCCTTTCAACCCATCTTAGAGCGAATCCTATACAAGGTATCAACATAGCAAACAGGAGTTTACTAATAAGCCAACTAGCAGACGATACTACTCTTTTTTTTTGCGTGACTTTGAACAAGTTCCCCTTGCCCTTGATAGTATTCAAATCTTTTCTAGAGCCTCTGGTCTATATCTTAATATCAATAAATGTGAACTCTTTGCCATTAAGGATTGGACTCTATCCACTATAAGCAACATACCAATTAAACAGAATGTAGTCTATTTAGGAATTACCATTACTAAGAATGACAAAAATAGATGTGTTGAAAACCTTTCTCCAGCTATTACCAGAACCACAACAAAGCTGAACCTCTGGCTGCATCGAGATCTAACTCTGAGGGGAAGGACTCTGCTGTCTAAGGCTGAAGGCCTTTCTAGTTTGGTTTATTTGGCATCGCCTCTCTTTGTTGACAACAACACTTGTAAAGAAATTGACCAGTTACTACTCAATTTTCTTTGGAAGCACAAAATCCATTACATTAAAAAGTCTGTTATCATGAACCCAATTAATATGGGGGGGCTAGATTTTCTGACCTTTTCTACTTTAAATAGTACACTCAAAGTCAAATGGATCAAACAATACCTGTCATGTCCCTCCTCATGTTGGAATTTCATTCCCAATTAATTATTCTCTCAGTTAGGTGGTCTTGATTTTCTTCTGCTCTGTAATTTTAATCCTGAAAAAAATCCCAGTCAAACTGTCCACATTCCACAAACAATGTTTACTGTCTTGGTTACTGATC